>NC_044908.1:68745507-68996820 GCF_001633185.2 Quercus lobata
TTATTCAATTTTACGGCCTCGAGAGATCTGTCAATGTGTGCAGAAAGTGGCGGGCGAGAAGAGAAGTGGTAGAGTGGCTTGACTCCTTGGTCTCAAGGCATCGTGTGCCATATTCGGATATATCAAGTATGTATTGAATGTCTTACAATTTTTTATTCCTTAATAAGAAATTTGAAGTTTGGGGATCTATATTGAATGAAATCAATGAATAGCATAATACTAGCCTCAACATGTTGTTTACACCTAAATTGTATGTATAAGAACACAAGCATTGAGATGCAGGGTTTATGATAGTAATTTGCGTGCATGATCAAAATTTACTGCTTGGGAGAAAAGAAATTTTCTATGATAGTGCAATGTGAAGATTGTTGTTACTTATCGAATTATGTGTAATGTGATGCTTCCGTACTGACCATTTGTTAACATGGGTTATGTATTTCCACCTTTGGTCATGTTGAATTCATTCCCCCTAGACGTTGAATTATAAATTCCTTTCTATAATGTTTAATCATTGTAGTCTTTGTAGAGTAAATGGTAATCGATTGGAACTTATTGCAAAACTTTACAACAGCATTGGTGCTACCAACTTTTTCAAATCTCCCCTCGTACCTCTCCTCTCCACCAAAACTTACTTATAAAAAGGAATTGTTGCACCAAATAAAATTTAATATGGAAGAAAACTAGCACTTGGGACACTTAGGTTTATGAATATGAAGTTCATGCAAGATTGTGTTCTACAAAGGGTAACAGTTTTGAAGTTAAAATTGTTACTCCTCAAATTGGTTTCTAAGTAAGCTTCTATTCTCAAGTCAAAGCTAACAATTAATATAGTTATTACCTGAAATATATGATCTGACTGAAAATGCCTTTGATTCTATATGTTATAGTCTCAATGGGTTTCAATATGTGGAGGTTTTTCTGAAACTTTTGGATACATACTAAAAGAGTATCCATGGAAAACTCTGTAAATGTTTGGCAATATCTTGTTGTCACGCACTAAAAGGTGTATACTTGCACTTTTTTCATTTAATTTACCAAAATAGATTTTACTCATTTATGATTCCCCCTTTCTCACATGCATGTGCATGTGCAAGTGCACACGGTTATATGTTATCTACTGGCATGGTAAGTATTTAGGAGTAATAACTCATCATTTTTCATTAGTAACCGTTCATAGTGGTACTTTTTATTATTGGTCTTAACTTTATATTTTGAATGAATGTGGCTAGTCAGGCTGGAAAAATACTATTATAAGACCAATATGTTAATTTAGCATACCTTTTAATTAAGATTGGAGTGATCCTTTATAGATTTGGGATTAGAAGATAGAAATTAACTTGATTCTACACATTAGAGATACTGTTATTATAAGAGATGCTATCATTTTAAGATAATATTTTGTATTAGGATGGGAATAGGCCATATTTTCTTTGAAATTCATTATACTCCTATGGCTCAGAATCGATTTCAGGGGTTGTAGTTTCTTTCTTAGCTTCAATTAAAGTAGTATCTAGTACGATGATCTGACTTTGAACCATCAAGTATAGATTGTTATTTTAAGAGAAGTTTTGTGTCATAAGAAACACTTAATACTTGTGTGAAAAAAAATTTAAGTCAATTTTATCAGACCATCTTTTGAGAAAGAGAGGTTGGTATTTGCATGTCTGACTATGTTGATAGAATCATAAGCTCTTCTTGCCACCTCACCTTCTTCTTTTACTTCTTTGATTTTTTAAAAACCCAGCACACCCAATTCAATTGAGAGAGAGAGAGAGAGAGAGAGCGGTCAGCCAGTTATATTGTACCATCTTTCCATGTATGAGTGGCTGGTGTTACATGTCTGTGTATTTGCATGCTCTTATAAGCTCTTGCTGCCACGTCCTTTTCGCCTTCGATATTTACAAACCACTTCATCCACTTTTGAGAGAGAGAGAGAGAGAGATTTGATGAGTTTGTTGCTAGGATCCTCAAGCAGCAACAACGAAGGGGGTACAGTAGCATACCTTGAAACCTTTGTCAATTTTTTTTTCTTCATGCTTTGCATTATTTCTTTTCAATTGTTTATAATTGTTACAGATCCAACTCCTTTGTTCCTAAATCTATAACTTCAATGCCTTTTTTTTTTTCTCTTTGCCTTCTCAATTTAAAGCCTCAACTAGATCTCCACCTTTCTTCATTTGTGAATTTCAAAATGCTAATTGTGCTGGCATTTTACTGCATCTGTTAAATCTTAGGAATTTTAGTTCAGGTCAGCAGTGAATTTCTGTCCAAAAATACCAATTGACATTATGACAATGGATTCCATGGATTGATTAAACAGAGTCTGTATGGTGAATCATGAAATTTACTTGTCTAGAAAACTGTATGATTGGGTTAACATGCTGTTACTCTAGTTTAAAGCATATGGGAAGTTTTAGTTCTTTAAGAGTTTTTCTAGTTTAAACTGTCTTAGAGTCTTTTCTCTTTAAGAGTGTAAGAGGAATGGCATTTTTACTTTATATGAGAATGGTTAGCTGTTGTATGATTTACTCTTGTGATTGTTTTTACTATATTTGGGAATCAATTATTTTTTGTTTGATTTAACTATTGTTTGACATATGCAATTACAAGTTATGGGAAAGGCAGAAAATTAATTTAGTGTGGTAATCATGCGATGAAATGGAATGCAGGGGTGGAAAAAATAAGGGGCTGTCACTTGAGATAGTTTGGTCATGTTCAAAGGAGAGCGACTAATACACCAATGAGAAAGAGTCAATTGATTCAAGTTTAGGGAATGAAAAAAGATGGAGGAAGAAGACCAAAAATACAATTAATAGAAGTAGTAAAAAGGGCATGTCAATTAAGGAAGTAATTAAGGGTATGACTTCAAATAGAACGGCGAAAAAGAATACATGTGATCTACCATGATTATTTTGTTGAGAATTCATAGCTGATCCCAAAAATTTTGGGACTAATGTTTGGTTTTTGTTGTGGTAGTGGAGCAAAATAGAATAGCCTTTCTTTAGTTTCTAATTCCTATTTTGTTTTTAGAAACTG
Source organism: Quercus lobata (assembly GCF_001633185.2). Lineage (NCBI taxonomy): Eukaryota > Viridiplantae > Streptophyta > Magnoliopsida > Fagales > Fagaceae > Quercus > Quercus lobata. The sequence goes on from NC_044908.1 coordinate 68,748,544, forward strand.
ATTACCAAGAGATTACAACTAAGAGTTTCCAGTCAAAGTAGGTATTATTAATTGAACCAGGAATCATTTGCGTTATCGTTATAGGATATTTTTTTTTTTCTTTTTTCATCTTTAGAATAAATTATGCATGTTTAAAATAATTGTTTACAAGTACTTAAATAGCAATTACAATATATTTATCACTGTCTGTTTTATCCCATAAGTCCAATATCTTTGGAACGAGAAGGGCAGATACCTCTCTCCAAAGTTTTGAGCTCCCCCATTTGCCTAACACTATGCATAGATAGATGGTTTAGTCTTGAGTGGGCTTGTTACCCTTATGATAAGCAGACTGCTTATTTTTTTATTATTCAATTGAAACGGAATCAAAACATGCTAAGGGATTCAAATTGGCCAGGTTGGATCTTGGGTTGAACCAGGGGCCCTTTTACCTTTCCACTTGCCAGAAATGTATGGAAGCATTCTATGATTTATAAGTTGTTGCATTCCTAAGTTTTCGCTTCTTTTGGTATTTAATCGTGGGCATCACACTTGAATTTGTGCATTGGCTTCTTGTCACATTATTATATTTACATATATCCATAAACTTAAGTCATGAAATCAGTCTTCAGTGAATTATCTGTGAGTGAAGCTTTCTTTCCATTATTGAAGGGGAAGATTTTGAAACAATATTAGTATATGTGAAACAGATACACCAATGGACTCAAGGCAAGCTTTAGGATCTCTTGAAGTATCAATGGCTGGGCGTCAAACATGCTTTCCTGATCATATGGTATCCATTTACTGTAGTTTGTTATCTGCTTCTAGATTAGTGCATGTTCTTTATTATGAAATTTTGAATTCTCATAAATCCAGGTTCCAAGGAAACTGAAAGTTCAAAATTCAGACATTGTATGGTCTGGTGTTGCTTGGATCTGTGCCAAACAGCTAAAGCACTACCCAGCTTTTGACAGGAATGGCACCACCATAGCTGTAAGCACCAACACATTGGTTGTTTCTACATTTATTAATGGTCTTGCCCTTGTTAAGTGGTGTTACAATTTCTCTCACTTATATTTAGATCCTCAAGAATATCATTTTTGTTTTTTTTTTTGTTTTTCCTTGATTTTTCCCTGATGTGCAGGTTCATTCATTTGTATTTATTATGGGTGAAGAAGGACAATATCTTGGTTACTTGGAAGATATTTATGAAGACAAGAAAGGACTCAAAAAGGTGAAAGTGCGGTGGTTTCTCCATAATAAGGAAGTTGAAGATTTAATCCCTCAACTTAATCCACATCCAAGAGAAGTTTTCATCACACCTCATGTTCAGGTGATCAGTGCTGAGTGTATTGATGGCCCTGCAACGGTGTTGACTCCTAAGCATTATGAAAAATTTGTGTCTGCTGTTGCACCTACTTCTTCTCCTGGAATCCACATGTGTTTTAGGCAGTTCAGGAACAATAAGATCAAGCCCTTCACTCTTCCTAAATTGTGCGGGTATTCTAATCAAGCAATCCTCTCTTCCTTAGATTGTTCTCTTGTGCCCAAGCAAAAACTTAAGCGCCATAAATTGCATGTGGAAGATGAGGAAGAGTTTGCACATGATGATTCTGTAAGGGTGGGTTCTAAGAGGAACAGAAGTCACAAGGAGCATCAAGGACCTGTAACTGGTTCTTCTGGTATCAGAAATTCACTCCCTAGGAATCAATTAACGAAGTGTGAACCAAATTATCCAAAGTTGAAATTAAGATTTTCAAGGAAAATGATGGGAATAAAGATCGTTGAACCCCAGGTCCAGTGTCCTGTTTCTTTTAAGGTTGATGAGAAGATAGAACTGCTCTGTCAAGATAGTGGCATTCGAGGCTGCTGGTTTAGGTGTAAGATCTTGCAGGCATCTGAGAAGCGTCTGAAAGTTCAATACAATGATGTGCAGGATGTAGATGACAGTGGCAATCTAGAGGTAAATTCTCCTTAAATTTAAGCTCTGAATTTTCCTTGGCTTTTATTGGGAATGAAACATAGGTTGTGGCAGAGGCAAATATTGGTAGAATGCCTATTCTTTTCTTCTTCTTTTTTGTCTTTTTTTCTATTGGGCCCCGCCTCAGTACATACACAATGAAGTTTGATAACATAAATTGGATGGTAAGCAATTAGGCTGTTAACGCTATACTGATGGTTCTGTTAATTGTTTATTGGTTGAAGTAATAATAATTCTGATGATTGCCAGCCTATAGAACCAGAGAGAGGTGGCCCATCCCAGCAATTGGTTTGAGCATGTGCATGTGCATTAAATGTTTCCTTTCAAATAAAGAACTAAGCAGGAACAAAAATAGAATTTTATCATTTTTTGTTAATATGTAGGAATGGGTCCTTGCATCTAGAGTTGCAGCTCCTGATAAATTGGGCATGAGATGCTCAGGCCGCTTGACAATTCGGCCAAGGCCTCCTGAGGATTTTACAGACTGTACGTTGGAGGTTGGTGCAGCAGTTGATGCATGGTGGAGTGATGGCTGGTGGGAAGGTGTTATAACTGGATTTGACACATCTGGAAATGATGCCATGCATGTTTACTTCCCTGGTATGTTTTAATTTAGCAATATCTGATGCATTTAAACTTAATTTAATCTTGCCAATGAGCTCTAGCTCAACTGGCACCTCCTCATCTTATAAGTGCTAGGTGGAGGGTGGGGTCGTGGGTTCTAGACCCATTGGATTCATGTGTAACATACCAATTGAAAAAAATTCGACTTTTCTTGTGACATTGTATGGGGTGTACATGGGCTTATTGACCTGCTAATAAGTGATGAATAATGTTATGGTTATACCCATCAGTTGTTATGTTGACTTACATGACCTATCCTGTGATATTAGGCGAAGACAAGTTTCTTAAGCTCAAGAGAACGAATCTTCGAATTTCCAGAGATTGGGTAGGGAACAGATGGGTTCATATAAAACCGAAGCCTGGCATACTCAGCTATTTATCTGAAAATGTCAGTCCTAGCTTGAAGCTCTCGATGTGTTCTACTTCAGCTGAAGCATCTGAGTGTGGTGGCTCTGCATTGTTGGAGCCCAAAGTTTTCACAACTCCCAAACTTGAAGCAGTTGAAGAAGACAAGCAAGCATCACCCAATTTAGCCATACGCAATGACCTCCTGGAAAAAATGAAGGGGGTCAATTTCAGTAAGCAATCTTGTAGCGATGATGAGGATGAAGATGGTGACAATAACAATAATGGTGATCTTGATTCTGCCAACCAGAGATGTGATTAGCAGCTGAAGCCATAGCAAGTGGTCACTTAATGGAATTTACGAGGCAGAGAGTTTTGACGTCGAAGATTGATCCTTAAAGTTGGGTTCTTTCTTTGTGTAAATTTAGATGCATGACCGTTGGTATAGGAAAACAGAAAATTATGATTATCGAGTTTTCTAACATTAGGCAAATTGGCGGTGTATAGATATCTGATAGGTTTAAACATGGTAGGGATGAAAAGTAGCATTATAGATGTAAGCAAAGTTTAAGGTCACTAATGCCAGGCTAGGCAGACAGGTAGTTCAATTCAATTATAGGACTACGGTGCTTTAATTTCCACCCGCAGTTTTATAGTGCAAGTATAGTTCTGAACTTTCAACTGTAAAGTTATTTTAGTATGGGAAAGAAATTAAAGGTTGTGTTATTTTCAATATTGTCCTCTCTTTCCATGTTCTTTTTTTCTAGGATTAAAAAAGGTGAGAATAAAGGAAAGATGGTTTTGATATGGAGCAGAAGTACTATTTTTTTGGTGTGGGAAGCAAAGGTAGTTTCATGCCTTAGGCCTTCATGGGCCTGTAAATCTGTAATTTTGCGGTTTCATCAGTACTCCCAACATGCAAGAATCTTCTTATTTTTCAAGAAGTGTTGTGTGTTGTATTCCCAAAATGCAATTCAGCTGTGTGTTGTATTCTTTGTGGCTTAAAAATTTGTAGCTTTATTTTTTGATTCTTTCTCTCTAATGGAAAATTATCTTACGAGATAATCTTATAAGACATCTCTCACATAACATGTGGGATCTACGTATGTTGTGAAAGAGTTGTCTTAAGAAACTGAGATACTATCTCAACATTGAGACCTACTTACTCTTTTAGGCTCTTATTGGATGAAGATTCTCAAATTTTCAATCCAAATTCATATATAATTTGGGTAAGGCCCATTAAATTTTCCCTGTGCAAAAATTGACCCATGGGCTTTGGTGGTTTCACAAATATTTTCTAGAAATAAATTCTATTTCGGTATTCAAGTTTCCCACTTCTGATGCTTCAGTTCCTCCGGGGAAAGCAGTTCTTTTGGATTATTTCTATCCCCTCTTTGGTCAGTGTCTTAAGTGTATATATTTGGGATGTCATCGCTTCATGTATTATAATATCTCTGTATTATAATGTCATGAGATATTATAATAAATGAAACATACCAAATCAATATATATATATATATATATATATAAAAGTTAGGCTTAGAAGTTGTAGTTGTGCCAAACAGGAGTGGAGCCAGGGGGGCCGAGAGGGGGTAGCTACCCCCCCACCTGCCCTTGAATTTGTATATAATAGTATAATATTAGAGTTTGGTATTAGAAAGTCTAAATTGCCCCTCTACACATATCAGAAAGCATGTCACTTTAAGAGAAAAAAAAAAAAAAAAAAAAAAACAATCACAATAATAATTTTCGTCTTTTCCTAGTAGGCCACTTAAATAGTTAAATTCACTATTATAGAATTTCTTTGCTTCTCACATGGTCACAGTATATAGTACAAACTACAAACTACTAGTATTTTTTAGACATAAAAAAGGTAGATGATGAAAAAATTGAGATCACCTTCTTTTTGTGTGTAGAGCATTAAAAAAATCTACTTTGTGTTCTTTCCATTCAGGAAGTAAACCACAATATATGATTTAAATTTTTTTAATGACCCACATGTATGAGGTGATGTGCTAATTTGAGGAATGTTGTGAAATTGCTATGAATTTTTATAGTGTCTTTAATATGAATCATATTTTCTTCTAATTTTTCACAGTTTCATACTCTTTTTATAAATCTAAATTTTAACTACTTAAACAAATAAAGAAACATATGCTTAATTCTACAAAAAATTTTAAAAAAATTCAAGGCACTGAAACATTAATACAACTTTATAAGTATATTATTATATTTTTAACACTCCTACATTAATTTATTTTCTTAATTTATTTTAATTTCAACATTATGTATTTAGATTATTTTATTATTATTATTTACTATAATTTGATTATTTTTGTTTTCTTTATTTGAATGATATGAAATATATATATATATATATATACACACACTTGTAGTTAATTGAGCTTATGAAGAAACATGATCATAATAACGAGTATCAAGGTGTCATTTAATCTTGCCCTCCCTAAGTTGAAATCCAGGCTCCGCCACTGGTACCAAGTGTCTGCACCAAATTACAGTAATTTTTAGATAAAAAACAACATTTTATTTGTTCTTATTAATTTCTTTGGATAAAATAGCAATAGTTGTTTTAACAAAACATGCAACCTACAATAAGTGTTTTCTAAAATTTCAAAAAGAGATTAAATTTAGTTGGTTGGTACCATACAACTACAACCTACAATTGTGTCTATCTTAAATATTATCAACAAAGCCTAAAATCAATAGGATAGAATTAGCTATAAAAAAAGATAGAATTTCAAAAAATAAAAATAAAAAAAATACATAAAAGCAAATAAGATAGAATATCAATAGGATAAATATGCATTGTTAATTTTTATCATGTGACTACCCCTTTTTGTTTTACTACATAATGTCATCTTTTTCCTAATAATCAAGTAACAAAAGAAAGCATTTGATTTACAACTACAACTCTAATTGTGTCTATCTAAAATGTTATCAACAAAACCTAAAATCAATAGGATAGAATTACCTACACAAAAAATAAAAATAAAAAAAAGGATAGAATTTAAATAATAATAAAAAAGAGAGATAAAAAAAATACATAAAAGCAAATAAGATAGAATTTTTTTTCTTTTTACTATGTTTCTTTTTTCTTTTTCTTTTTTGGGATAAATTTGCATCTTATGTCATCATTTTCCTAATAAATAATAATAAAGTAAAAAAAAAAATTATTTGATTTTCACTTAAACTTTTTCTTTTTGTTTATATCATCTTCATCACAACCTAAAATTCTCTCTATATATACACACACAATGTTTTGGTATATTATTCTTTCTGCTAACTACCTTACAATTATTTTCTATATTCTTCCCTTCTCCTCTCTACCCTACCTATAACCCTGGAAGTATTTTTTTCCTTTCATCAAATTGAGATTTTGTGTATTTGTTGCCTTTTTATTATATACTATATGATTTTATCAACAAGTTTTATAGATAGGCTGAAATTCTGTCCGCGTTTACGAATTATGTTGAAAATATGAACTTATGTTTCTCTTAATCTCATAGTCATTGCACCTTTTAGCATTTTTTTTAGACGTCAATATAGCAAGCAATATATTTGTATAATTTATTTTCTCATCACATGATTATTTGTTGTTGACATCAATATTTTATTGTGGATTTAATTTGTTATAGTTTTTGTTTGGTACTTTGTTCCATGTAATCTATCTTCTTTAAAAGCAAAATTTGCTATCAACATTATCGATGCCCAGCCCAGAACGGAGAACTGTCAGGCCTTCATTTGACCACTCGTTGTGGCGACGCTCCCACGCACGCGAGGCCCATTGGAGGCCCCTCTCGATGATTTTGATGGGTTCGCGTAGAGTTTTAGGTGCTCTCTCTCTCTTGGTGGAGGAAGGTAGGTCTACCTTTGGAGGTGTGATAGGAATCTTGGCCAAATTTTAAGTGATTACCAAAGGTAAATGAAGTTGCCACCAATCATCGGCTTTTTCTAAGGTGTGATTGGTCACCTATTTCTAGTTGATTTTAAGAAAAATGGCATTTTTCCTAATCTAATATGGATGGCAAAAAATCTTGATTCTTGAGTTTGGAAGTTTGGTTACATGTGGGAAAGGTCTTAGGCACCCCACAACGCCTGACTAAGGACAGTCATTTGTTTCGATAAAACCTTCATTTTCAGAGATTGGCAGTAAAAAAACATGATTTTTGCATTGGCTTTCAGGGCTTTGCATGCATGGGGGCTTTGAGGTTTAGCTTTTGAATAGGTGTGGTCCCAATCTATGCTTTCCTAAGGCATTCAGGTAAAGTACTAGATTTCCCTGGCAAAAATTCGGCGACATGTCACCTTACTTTCGTGGCAAAAATTAGGCATCGCTTTGTCATAGGTGACACGAACTGTGACAATCACACCGGAAGGGGGCGAGTAGGTATATATATATATATATATATATATATATATACATACATCATGCACAATGCAAGCACACAGAGCAGGAAAGTAAATACCTACATTCATAAAGCATGGCCCAAAACATAGGTGCAGAAAAGTAAACAGGGGTCACCATACTCTAGAGATGAGGACGAATGGTACATGACATGATATACCTAATATAACCCATCTAAGAAAGAAAGGAGGGAGGGAGGAAGGAAGGGGGTTTATAAGAGTAGAAAACCAAATGGGAGAGGCTAAACCCCTAAATCTACTTAATATAGTCGTTTGGCTTATTTCCACATGCTCGCTTGGGAGACCGTGCCCTAGCTTCATGCTTCCTCACTCCATATGTGTACATGTAAAGGCAAAGACAAGAAAACCAGAAGACAAGCAATGGAAGGAAAAAAGATGCAAAGAGCATGTGAAAGAGGCATAAAACAGATAAGCATGATAGACATGGCAAGTAAAGAAACAAGAAAGCAAGCAAACAAGCAAGAAGGCAAACAAGTAAGAAAGTAAACAAAAGGTGGTGTCCATGAGGGACAAATGTAGGTTTGGATCGAATGTCCATAACTTCATTGTGTTGAAACATGGACGACACACTAGCAAGCAAGACTCATGCATGGACATGTGAGCAAGCGTGTAAAGATGCATAGAAAGCCAACGAGTGCTACGAACAAACATGGTAAGCATAGCATTGCACGAAGCGAAAAGGGAAGGGTATGCACGAAGCAACTGGCATCATGGCGATGCATCCCAAATGGTTACATCCAAACAAGGCCTCATGGGCGTTGGATGTAACCACGCAACCACAAACCCGCTAAGGGCATCAAGCATGGCAAAGCCTAGAACTAGAGAAGCTAATATAAGCACAAAGCATAGAAGCAAGCAAGCATAGACATGAAAATAGGAATGATCCAAACCCTTTTGATGTGGGCCTTGGTGTATGGACGATGACAAAGACCATAGGGTCTAGATCGGGTCCGAACCAATAAGTCAAAACACAAGAAAATGCAATAAAAGGAACAAAAGTGCTACAATAGCACATGGCATGACAAACATAGCCTAGGTCTAGGCACACAAACATGGCATGGAGCGCACAAGCACATGGAAGATAGTATAAAGCATATAGAGAATATAGATCTAGGCACACAAGCATGTGAAAACATATATCTAGACAAGTAGGCATAAAAACATACACATTAACATGTACAAGCCTAGTACATAAACATGGAAGAACCATATAAGCATGTGAAAACAAGGATAGCATGGAAATACACACATCAACGCATAGATCCAAGCAAGGCATAGCTAACAACATCATGCAAGCATGTGAGCATGTAACCCTAACATCAACATAGAACAAAAAGAGAAACAAAGCATAGGAAAACATGGCATAAAGCATAAAGCATGTAGATCAAAACAAATAACATGTAAACAAGCATGGAAGAACATGGATCTAAACTAAGAACACGCTAGGAGCAAGATAAAGCAAGAAACATGGTAAGGAAAGCAATAAATCATGTTATTAAGGCATAAAAGGGCAAGATAAATGCTAGAAAAAAATTTAGAAAGTTAAGGGTGTGGAGAATAGCTAAAAAGCTACATTCACACCCCCTAAACCCCAAATCCAAGGTGTAGAATCAAGGAGAAGAAGATTGGGTATAACAATACCTTGTATTTTTGGTGAAGAAGGAAGAAACAAGAGACTTTGTTATGTTTTTTTTTTTTTTTTTTTTTGGTGTTTGAGAGGGAGGAAAAATGTGTAGAAAACGTCCAGGTAGAGAGCAAGACCCAGGGAGACTCTTCGTTTTGGTTTGGGGGGTGCCTGGGGCCTTTTATAGCTCTGGCACGCTTTGCAAGATGGAGGCCCTTGTAGGGCCGCTAGCAACCCTTCAAGGGCCGCCACTTGTGAAGCTTCTCAAATGGGGTTGATCTTGACACCCATAAAAAGATCTTGACTTCCAGTTTCTAAAAAGGTATGGAACTTGAAAATCCAACAGTCGAATCAAAAGTTATGACTACCGGAACTTAGTGGTGCATCGACCAATGCATTAACCCGATTTTCATGATATATCGACCGTTCTAACTCCGATTTCGACCCATGAATAGTTTTTGGATTGAAAATTTGATAATCTTCGCAATGACATTGGTTTCAACCCGTTCAACTCATTCTGATAGCCGGGTCAAAATTAGGGTTTTTAAGTCTGTTGGGAGTCAACTCCAGGTCAAACTTGGTCAAAGTTGTCAAAAATCTCCAAGGAGCTCGGGTTTGATATAAAACCATGAAAATTTTTATTTTGTGAGGATTTTGACCTTCGGTCAACCTAGGGTTGACTAGGGGCATTTTGGTCATTTTGGTTGAAAAATGCACTTTAGGAGCTCCGGTGTCCGAACGGGTTGCGCCACGTCATTCTGGATGTTCTCGCAGCCCCATGGAGATAAAATGATATTTTTGAATTTTTCGGAGTCCAACACACAAATTGAGAGCGGACAAAATACAGTTTCAACAAACATGAAATTGGATACAATAGAAAAATTCTGTTTTCAATTTTTTTTTCTAAAAAAAAAAAAAAATCAGCAATTTTCACTAAAACCGTGCAACGCACGAGACTTTCATTAGTGTGTGTGTGTGTGTGTGTGTGTGTGTATATAAGTAAAGACCTTACATTAGAGAGTATGAGATTGTGCCATATGGCACATCTCTTTATTTAGGGTTCTAAATCAATAAAGTTTGCATTTATATCAAAGTATTAGTTCATTAAATTAGCCAATAGAGTAAATGCATATATTAATTCTCTATAGTTGTGCATTAATTATTTATATTAAATGAATTTATATGATTATTTTTATAAACTCTATATATAAGAGGTAATTTTTAGTTAGTGTGTGTATATATATAAGCAAAGACCTCATGTTAGAGAGTTTAAGGTTGTACCATGTGGTGCATTTCTTAAAGTTCTCTTTATTTAGGGTTCTAAATCAACAAAGTTTTCATTTATATCTAAATACTTATATTAATTATCTATAGTTGTGCATTAATTATTTATATTAAATGAATTTATATGATTATTTTTATAAACTCTATATATAAGAGATAATTTTTAGTTAGAATAATAATAATAAATTTAGAATATGACATTCTTACATATGTTTAGTTGCTTTGACAACGATTGACACAAAAACCATAAAAAAATAAATAAATAAATAAATATTTGTGAATTTACACAATCAAGAATTTTTTTTAAAAATAATTGAAGGATATATGCATTTTTTTAGTAAGCATGAAATATGCTTATTTATATCAACTAGTATATCATGCAATTTTCAATTTGTGAACACATATATAATGTTATCAAATCACTACACTACTCTTAGTGTCTTTCTATTTTGTTTATAAAATAACTAAAGATTACAATTTTTTACAAGGAAATTTATTGAATTTTTTTTTTATACAATGATAGTTGGGGGATCTGAATTATGAATGTCTCTATTAGAAATTGAGGTGCCAACCAATTAAGTTATAAGATTCTTGGCAAACTTATTAGAATATTGGAGAAAACTAATAATAAGTTGCACCGCACATCATCAGGAATTCACTAGTGTATTATAATATCTCATGACATGTTATGAAGAAAATTAAGAATGTTTATGAGGCACCAAAACATAACAGCCTTCTAATGCCTTTTATAAAAAGAGCACTGTATGGGCAGATGATCCTGCATAAAATATAAAGTATATCACCCATAAATCTCCATTTTATCATTCTAATCTTTGCTTGTCAACCTATTTCTACCAGGTAACCACTCTTACACTAAATTGAAATTAGATCATCCAATCTTGCAAGTTTAAGCTTCCAAAACGCAATCTTTCTCATGTAGCACACTAGTCAACTTTGCATTTTTGTTGCTAGCAGCATCAGATTCATATGCTACTCTAAATCTATATTTCCAATAAAGCTCCATTTGATTACCACCAATCATTCTAGTGGAAGATGTTTCTGCCAGATCTTGCAGTATATTTCAAGAAAGGTCAGTGCCAAATTTCTAAGTTTTACCGGCCATCTCAATACAGTTTGAGGTCAACTCAATACAATTTGAGGTCTAATGCAAAAAATTTTAATAGATATTTTATATTTAAATCACTTAAATAATATTTAATTTAATATTGTAAATTTTTTTTTTTAATTTGAACTTTATTATTATTAGTTTTACTAAGACTAATTCACTTAATAGTGTTTGGGTTGAATTTCAATTCCTTTATTTGAAAAAATGAGCTATTAAAGTCTAATGTGATAATTAATGTAATTAGAGACTAATTCATTTAAATTCTTTTGTATGCTATAATGCTTGTTTTGTATTTAAAGACTCTAACTTTGTAGCTCATTCCCTAGTCCAATGGGCTTATTTTGGGGACAGGTTTGGGACTCCACCCTTCTATGTAGTTTCTGAGTTTGTAAAGGGAGGAGTTGGTTGAGTCCCATCCCTTCCTTGTGGTTTTGTTTGTTTTGTGTTGTTTGTGTTTTTCCTTTCTATGTTAATGCAATATCTTATTCAACAACAAAAATAATAATAAGATCATAAATAAGTAGTTGAATTACTTCGTATGATAAATGACACATCAATTTATAAAACTGATACAGTAAAATTTGTATCTCTAACATCACTCAATATTTTGGACCATTTTAAGAGTAGAGAAAAAATATATATACAACCCATATTGGGGAAAAAATCACTTATTGCAACTCGCATTTTGAGGCCCTAGGCCATAGCTAAGTGGCCTAGACCTAGGGTTTGGCCTTGAAGTTTTAGAGGTTTCCTCCAACCCCATTTACTGTTTTAAGGTATTTGCACCATTTATTAAATAAGTAAAGTTTTTCCTTCCTTTAAAAGATTGTTTATCCAAGCCACACAAAGAATATATAAGAATTCCAATTATATTCCCACTCTTCTAGTCCTTTCAAACCTAATCCAACTTCTTTTTTTTACCTTTTTAGGTGTGCATACATTCCATGTTAGTTTCGCACAAAAAGTTAACTATCTTTACTCTTCCATAAAAACTGCTAAGTTTCTGTTCAAGGAGTCTAACAACAACCAAATAAAGGAGCAATAACAAGAAAACTTCACTCTTCAGTGAAGTTGCACAAAGTCCAAACAGATTCTTTAACTCCTTAGTCACTTCATATATCAAGCTTGTGGGTGGCAATTCAGCACCAGGTACACCATCAGTTCAGTGAAGTTGCACAAAGTCCAAACAGATTCTTGAACTCCTTAATCACTTCATATATCAAGCTTATGAATGGCAATTCAGCACCAGGTACACCATCAGGTCATTAGCAAAACAAAGATGAGTGAGCCTTAGACTTTTAGGGTGAAAATTGAAGGCTTTAACATTCTGCACCATCAACCTGGAAAACACCTCAAATGCCACTTCAAACCTGTACAGGAATAAGGGATCACCTGGTTTAAAGTAGCCTACAAAGCTGCCATTGAAAATCGTTGGGATTTGGGAAGTAGTTTATACACTCCCTAACCTATGAAACTAACTTGAGAGAAACTCCAACAACAATCAAACGCACAATCAACTGAGTCATAAACACTTTAATGGTGCAACAATGAAAATTCCTCTGTTTAACAATTTATTGTACCAGCAACACATATTTTGCTACATGGAACAAAAGCAAATTCACTTTGACTAATGATATTTTCAAACTAAGCTTCCACCAATTAGCCAAAATCTTAGTGATATATTTATTTATGCACAATGTTGCAACATTGGCTTATATAATTCAGCAACCTCCATGATTTGAACCCCATGTTAGAGAATGTCCAATTAACCAATTGGCAAATATCATTTCTTTGTAAGCATACAGATAGAACAAACGAGGTACTTAGGATGGTTGAAGGGGCCTGCATGTAGGATAATTTCCATGTTGAAGTACATTTTATTTCCAAACTGTCCTAGGCTGTGTAATAATAAAATGCTGAATCATGTTCTTAAGGTCTAGTCATGCATACATCTCATAGTAACATACAATGACAGTAGACCAAGAGTTCAGAGCACACAACCGTATTTGAGTGTAATTTGCCAAGCACCAATTTCCCTCCCAGAGGTCCAGACTCCAGAGCACACATTGATCCCTTGCACTCACAATTATTTCTGATAGAAATGGGGTACAACAGTACAAGTTCGACTCAAAAACATGGGACAGGGGATCAGAAACATGATGAGTAGTAACTACACTTTGCAATGAGGCCACAATATAGTGAAGAAAAGGGGTTTTATTTTCTCTAATTTCATTCAACTCATCTTGATTGATAACACCATTCTGGATGTCTTATGAATACCTATACTATTAATATTTCAAAATAGACCACATGAAGATATACCATGCTTTTTATTTTCGGGGTCAAAATTGATACAAATGAAGCTAATTACAACTAAGACCAAGAACAATGGAAAACATGGTATAGTTTCATGGTTGAGCAATCCCCTTTTTCACAAGCATGTCATAAACCCTGTCAATTTTGCTTGTTTCAAGCTTGAACAAGCGATGGGCATCAGCTTTCTTAGAGACATTTCCATTGATAATTTCAATTGACATAACCTCTTGCATGTTGAGATAAAGAGCTGGGGGTAGCCGAATCTCACTGCAGAGTCGTTTCTCCTGTAAACACATAGAAGCAGACTGCTTAAGTCATTGGTTCAATAAAAATGCACACATATACAGTGCACAGAAAACTTTAGGCTTAAACTGTTATTTGTGTCATAGTTTAATGAGCCCAAATAAGCTTTCATTCTATCAACGTTAAGGATATTTAGTAGCAAGTGGTACTTTTTTCTAGGATTATGGTAAACAAACTGGATACCCTCATGTTTCTTTGTGGATTTAGAATTAGAAGATTGAGATGGCACACTTACACTTTCAGACAATAAATCTGCCCCATGAAGGCCTGTTATCTCCAAATCATTAATGGAGCTTGAAGTTGCCTGTACTGCTGATCGTGAATTCGACTCCTTGCCACCAGACTCTGAAGCCATGAAAGGATTTGGACCAGCCTGACTGCTTGGACCAACTTGAGCACTTTCCTTTGCTCTACGAGCACTTTCTTCAGCTTCCCTTTTCCTTTTCTGTTCAAGGTATCTATCAGCCTCAGCTGCAGTGCGGCAACCAGCAGCTCGGGCTTCCTGAATGATAAAATTCATGTCAAGATGACATTAGTTTGACAAATTGAAAGCATCATCATACTTAATACCAGAATGAAGCATTCCTATTTAGTATATATTATGTGTTTGTGTGCATGCGTGGGTGTATAAAATATGATATCATGAATGGCAAGGTTCAAGAAAAGCCATGTGGCATGCTTGTTTTACAAAAAAGTGTTGGGTATACAATCTATGGTATGGGTATTTACCATATAAAATATTCTAGGCACAACTGTGTTTATTTTACATAGTCTAAACAACCTCTGTGGGGCTAACCATGTATCATACCTTAAGTTCTTGAATTCTTTTCAGGGTCCGATGCTCTGAAATAACAGTCTGAAGCAAATCCTCATGCTCTTCCTTGGCATGAAAGCGCATGAAGACATCATATCGCCGACAGATTGCCCTCTCTTCAGGCGATAAATCCTTCTCAAAATGATTTGGATACAGCAAATTTCTTTCTAGTATGAAATCCTTCCTACGCTTCCTCTCATCAAGCCTGCCAACAAGATTAAGTTAACCATGATGCAGACAGAGAGAGTGTCTTAACATATTTATATACTATTAAATACAGTAAGCTTATACCATATTATGAAAGCCTAAACATAATCTTCATATAGTGATAACTGGTGAATATTTTCATCAACAGGTGAAGAAGAATCAAGAAATCACACACACAGATGGTAATCCTGTCTTCATCATAATTTATGACAATATTATCTCAATTCCTATTTTCCTCTCTTCTTTTTTTATTTTAATTTTTTTTTACCATAATGAGAAGTTGGTCTGAACTTAATGCTGTCTTACAAGTTTAATATGGCTAAATGAATGAATGTACCAGTAAGTGTGAAGTTATATGGAAATCAAATTATTTTGATAATTTGATACGGGTGGAGGTATTTGAATCCTAGATGTCTTTGTTGGAGACACCAAGAGGTGCCAATTGCACTACTAGGATCAAGTTATTGTCACCAAGTACCTCTTTGCATAGATACGCAGCACTCGCAACTTCAGCTCACGTTCATCCTCATTGTCTGTATCCTTAAATTCCATCTCAGCCAATAACTGCTCAGCATCATTGTCATATTCAGGATCAAACTCCTGTCTTTTATGGTTATAACCACTCAACTCAACTAAAGATGGTCCCTCGCTCCCTGAAGAGTGCGGTCTCTTCCCCCCAAAGCTCCTGTCTGCTTGATGATCTGCACACAATATAAAAAGAACATAATTTAATAACCAGCTATTTTATCATAACCATATTGATTATGAATGCACCACCAAGTTTTCAACCTTCTAGTAAGTGAAAATAGAAGGTAACAGATGCCAACAAACAACAAAATGCAAAAGTATAATTAATTGCACTCATTCAAGAAAGTCTTTCAGCTAGATCAACATCAAAATAAAATAGGATGAAAAACATAATTCCTCCTATAGTTTGGGGGTGATTTCAAATTAAACTCTAGATTTTAAAAAGTTTATTAGAACATGAATTTTTTCAATTGTTTCATTTAGCCTTCTCGGTGAGTTGTTATTTAACAAAAAGTAACGAAAATTTGTATTAATGGTAATTATAATCTATCAAGATACCAGAAATTAATCCATGTGAATCACATATATCATTTTGCCATCAAAATAGCATACAAAATAACTTTAAAAAATCCACAAAAATAAATACAGTTTAATGAACATGTGACCATTTTGTGAGGTTTTTTAGGGGGCAACAAAATTCCATATGATGTTCATATTACAGGTCCTTTGGTGCCCAAATAAGCATGTGGCAACTTACTTGATTTTTTGTTCCTTTTAGTTAACATTGACTATTAGAGGGGGCGAATTGGAAAATTTTAAATAATCTATGTTTTCAATTGAAACATTTTAAAATTTAAGAGTTTAATTTGAAACCACCCCCAAACTACAAGGGAATTATGTAATTGCACTGGAGTGTGTGTGTATAAGAGAGAGAGAGGTGGTTAGTTGGCAAAATTATCCCCAATTTTAAGGAGGTTCACTCTCGGATTAATAGAAAATATATATTAACAAAAAGGAAAACAAGAGCAAAAAAATAATAATAATAACTACCAACAACCATTTGCAATCTGTAGATAATATATTTGTCTCACCTTCCACTTTAATGACACCAGGGCTATCCTTAACTTGGGCCATGTTAGATGCCTTCTTGTTAGCAGCTGTTGCAGCCGAACTTGAGCTACTAGAACGGACCCCAGATTCCACTTCTGAAGTATAAGAAAACAATGCAAAGAATCAAATATCATGATGTAATTGAATTAATTATTTAATAAATCATACATAGCTATTCAGAAATATTTGCCTCACCAGCATTTAAGCTTGACAATAAGCGGCTAGAGGAACCACCTTTATGTGATTCTTCAACTCTGATTAAATTGATAATAAAAAAACACATAAGAAGTTATCTCAGCTAAATTGTATAATACAACCATGGTAGTGAATGATAGCCATACTTGACTCTTGAAGGAGAAAAAGGAGATTCTTCCTTCAAATTAAGCTCCCCCATCATAGGAAATCCTGTGACAGTCACCAGAAATTGCTCATCAACAAATGAATAGGATAGCCCCACTAATCATAAGAAATAAATGGAAATCATTCATTGACAACCATGTATTGCCTCCCAATTCAGCAGATGTTTACTTTAGCAGAAGATATATATTACGAAACTGGAACACCCCACCCTTACCCCCATAAGAACATAGGTCCAGATAAACCTCTCATGTCTTTAATTACAATTTTCTTTTATCACAAGGCACATTTTTATAACAAAGTGTGGCCTAGGGCTATAAACTTTATAGGCCAGAGCATCAGCTACCCTATTAGCATCCAGAATATGAAAATAATATTTCTTGTGATATGACTACTGCATAAATTATGATATATCACCATGTAAGCAAGATAAATTTTTTATTAAAAAAAAAAAAAGAAGGATTAAAGAGTTATCATAACATTATTGCACACCTTTCTTGTCCTCACTATGTCCTTTAGCCATAGCAAGAAGCTCCTTTCTATTTTTTCCAACAACATGAGACATGTCCTACAAAAAAAATATGTTCCACAACTTATTTGCTCTAAAAGGTTGCAATTCAGAAGATAATTGAGTCATTGATTTTGTTTAAGATGTCATACCGGAAGAGGGAAGTATGGGGAGTTCTTATATTTGTTGGTATAGTGATCTATACATTGTTCTTTACTCTTAGTCCCCACATGCTCAGCAACTTCTGCCCAGTTACCCATGCCATACATTTCAATACCCTGAAATAAGAATTTTAATAATACAAAAGTCAAAAAAATAGACTCCTCCAGGCCAGGTACCAAATATAGTGCTGAAAAAAATAATTAGGATCAGTCAACTCCATTGTAGGGATTAAAAACGAGATTGAAATTACCTCTAGAAGCAGTATTTCATCATCTGCATTCCAATCAGGGCAAATAAGAGGGAAGGATAAATTGTCCTGTTGAAGTGAAAACACACGAGTATAAGCACAATTTATGGGTTTACATTCTTATGTCCACACTCTCTATTATCAGCAGCAGCATATCATGCTGAAACAGGCACAAAGTTACATCCACATTATAAAGACATGAAAAGCAGCTTCTATAGATAAATTAACACAATGAAAAACTCTACAAGTCTGCATGGTATCCACAGGAGAAATAATTTATTAACAGTATTACTAACCATAACCCTGTAAGGGTGATTGCTCTTATGCGGTTGCACCTCAGCTCCAACAGAAAAACACTCTATACATAGGTCAAAATCAGGGCAATTGAAACACTTGATACGGATCTTCCCTGTAATGTCTTTGTTGCAATAATTACAGTGGTATAAAGCCCTTTTCCCTTCACTTGTTCCTTGACCTGACTCAAAGATAAAAGAAGAAAGAAAAACACACACACACGAAGAGAGTGAAAAAGGAAGGGTCAGGGAAAAAAGAAAGAAAGTAAAAGCACATAGACAAAACAGTAGCACTAACAATGATGGCTTGGTTAGGAGAAAAAAAGCACCATCACTTTCCTGTAGAAGCTTCTACAATATACACGTTTCTAACCGTCCATCAGAGGACTTTACAATGCCTAAATCATTTTTCTGAGGCAACTCTGTATCTTTGCCATTTGAGCCAAGACACCCACGGTCTCCCAGAGTTACAGACAGTAAAGAAGAGTTCAAGTAAAAACAAAGTTAAATACACAAAGATTTAAGAATTATTGCAACAAAGACATTACAGGGAACAAGTAGAGGGATAGGTTAAGGAACAAGTCAAGTGACCTGACTCAAAGATAAAAATAGAAAGTTGCTGTAATTTCTTTGCATACTAAACACTTGATGCAGATGTTATCTGCAATATGTTTGTTGCAATAATTAACAAAGATAAAACTTAGGTATAGTTCCTTAGGTGCTAGACATTAGGTTCCCCAGTTAGATTCAAACATGCGGTTGCATTACCAATGAAGCACGAACAATGTTTTCTTTTCCAAGAACAATTAAATTTAATGTAACTATGCATTTTAATTTAATTCGGGAACCTAAATGTACTACACCTAAGGAACTATACCTAAATTTTACCCTAAAAGAAGATAATAAAAAAAAAGTTGGTGGTTTAGTTTTAATAATTTTCTACTAAAATAGGGGCAGTTTAATAATTTCTAGATTTCCTGGAATGGGCTGCCCTAGGCCCATGAGTCTTATTTTATGTTTAGATTCATTTTCCTATTTGGTTTAAAAGTTCTAAAGTACTTTTTGTTTGTTGGAGAGTGTCCACTTTTGACACGTCCATTTTTTACACAAGTAATCATCACAACGATTCTAGTGCACTGAAGGCACAAGACCCAAGCTTTGCCCTTGTTTGTTATTAGTAATCCTAGTGAGTCCTAGTAAAAGGATTTAACAATAGCCTACATAAAGGCTTTATTGTAGTCCATAAAATTAGTAGTGTGATTGATTTTACTAAAATTCCAACAGCTTATTTTAAATTTGAGCTTTTAGAGTGTGATTGCCTTCTCCTACTTAAGTGTGATTGCCTAGTGTTATTCCATGTTCTATTCATTGTTTTAAAACCAAACAGCTATCAACATATTCAAGATTCAATATTTTCTTTACCTAAACCCCTAAACATCAATCCTTATTCAAGAACTCTTCAAGATCTCACCAAGATATCTAATTTAGTGCTGAATTCTTAAGGATCCTACATCAAAAATTGGTATCACAGCCCATTAAGGCTTCCATCATGCATCAACCAAGTACCAACATCAGCCAGGACTTAACTAAATTTTTTATAAAAAAAAAATGGATAATACCTGTGCCCAGGCAGAACCTTGATCAAATGACCAAATAACAAATATAAAATTATGTCGTGTAAAAGTACCTGCAGCTGCAGATTCTGAATTTTCACCACTGTTAGCATTCTTTTTTCTCCTTGATCTGCATAGAAATTTTTGGTATTTAGAAATAAAACTTACAGTAATGTGCCAACTATAAATCAATTACACAACTAATATGATGCATCTCATATAAACCTACAAAACTTCGGCAAAATCCTAGTTACCAATTCAAGATTCGAATAAATACTACAGACAAGAGGGCACTTCAAGCCCAAAAGAAGAATAAAACCAGAAAGTTAATAAGACTACTTTGTTTGCAGAAAACTCAAAAACATTGATAAGTAATTATGTCAAAATGCTTGAGAAGTATTAATAAACACAATGTGTTCCTTCCTATAGTTCATTTTGTTGTTCTAGAAACACATGGAAAGATTTTCAAATTAAGTACAATATAACACTGACACAAGCTCTAACTTCTTCACTATAAAGATCACTAATAAAAACACCTGTGCATAGAATCTTCAGCCATAATGTTCAGTAGAGGATAGCACCAAAATGCAGTACCAAATAGAGAGAATGAGTTTCAGACTTGGAATGGTGGGCAATGCTAAGTTTCTTAGAGTAAGCTAGGGGTGTTTCAACTCTTCAAGAGACAAAATCTTGGAAAATGCCTCTCATGCTTTCTTTTTGATAATCAAAACTGACTACAACATGCACTACCATGTCAATTTATAGTTACACAAGAATGCATGCCATTGGCTAACTGCAATGCTATAGGCTCATAGCATTTGATTGGCTCTTTTATAACTAACTAGGCATTGAAATAACTAACTAGTCCCCTAGCTTATCATCTTAACCAAATTGCTACAGAAACTGAAGTACAGTACACAAGTAGCTACTAAGATGCACAGCTACCCAAAAATAAAAACAAGCAAACGGATCTTTTTTTTTTCCTCCTTCAGGATAAGTAGTAGTACAACCCCATTTTGCATTTAGTCCATTATTTTCACTTTCACAATACTACACATTGCTGCTCACATATAGCATTTCACAATTTTATTATAGTCTGCAACTATCAGGATATGAAACAGTAAGAACTAAGAACACAGAATGTATATCCCACAAAAAAATCAAATTTCCACAGAAAAGAAAGAAAACCCACATACCATTCAAGCACAAATGTGAATTAAACTTCAAAAAAACAAAGAAAATCATTCAAATTTTCAAACCTTTGGGTTGGGTCCTCATCAGGAGAGTGGAAATTCCCACGAGACCGACCCATTGAATCCTGAAGAAGCTGAGAGAGTTCACGAACCCCTTCGCAATATATACCATATATAAACTAATTTTCTTAATTAAAAGGCACAATAAGAAGACTGAGAAGAAGACTAGTATTTTTAGAGGGGGCAAGTAAAAAGTAAAAAAAAAAAAAAAACACCCTAACTTTTCACAGGGATTGTGAATTGGTTTTTGATAATTTCCCAAATAAGCATTAATGGGTTAATCTCAAAATCACATCATTTTTGGATGGTTTTTGAACATTAAACGAGGTTGGTGTAGATTTGGATTTTCTCAAACACTTGCGGCTCTGTCTTCCTGTTTTGTTAGTTACTACCTAAAAAAGGCAGTAAAACTGTTATTAGTTATGTAGTAAGGTAAAGTTACAGGTCAACGATAAATTGAGTTTTGCTGTTTGACTTTTTTTTTTTTTTAATATTTAATGTAAGAACAAAAATGTGTCTGAGTCTGTGACTGTGTGTTTGTTTGGTAAAAAGGGGTAAGTGCAAGCCAATAACATTTTAGAATTATAAGAAAAAAGATTGAGTTTGTTTGGGCATGGGCTGAATTATCAAAAAGAGAAAGCCAACACAAACAATTTGACAAAAAGATGGACCTTTGCTGATGTTAAAAGATTGTTAAAGGTAGATATTTATTGTGGGTTCAAATAAGAATCAATAAAATTTTTGCTGAGATATGAAAAATGTTGTCAAATTGGTTGTGTAACTCTATCATAATTGATAGGTTTTTTATTTAATTGTAATGAATGGGAAATGATAGCCTCTTTGTTTTGGGTAATTAAGGTTGGAAGTGAATTGGGCACTTGAGCTAAAGTATCATTATAATTTATAAATGGGATTACATGATAGAGTTTTGATCACCGACATAAGAGTAAATAAATGTTGAATTCCTTATGTAATAACAAATTTTTTTTTATAGATATGATAATATTTAAGCTTAGAGTGTTCACTTCACGATAATTGTTCTCTATTATCAAATTAAGATACTAATTGACTTTTTATGTAGACGGACATTGAACTCTAAATATTTTATTCAATAACAATAGATTTTACTAAATGAATTAATTAGAACCAACCTTTACTTGCTATACTCACCCAAAAATAATATTATTATTAACATAACCATATCACTATAATAAGCTTGAAGAATGGAATGTGCAACTAAAACTTATGCTAATAATTTGAAGAAAAAGTGAGGAAAATGATATTACTATTAATTATACATTATAAAATTTATTTCGTCAATATTATTCTTACAAGATGAAAATGTATGGAGAGAGTGAATCACCCTGTTTGATACCTCAAGAAGGTGCAAATTAAAGTAATTGCCCACCATTAAAGTGAATTGAGATCTTAGGCGAAGTTATGGAACTCATAATTAACTTTAATTTTAAGGTGGTTAGGAAAGTTAAAAAATATCAGCAGTATTTCTTGAATGAATCTTCATTCAAGTCTATCATAAGCTTTTTTTAAGTCAATTCTAAGATCATAGAACTAGGTTTTTTTTTTATTTTTTTTTAATTTTTGAGTTGATAATCTAGTTCTAGTTTTTTCAGTGTGAAGCCGATGCACCATTTCTCGAGCAATACTGAGGACATCAACACTATTCGACGTGATGGCTAACTGTAATGGAGATACAATATGAATTAAAGATGGGCCTCCCATGATTGACATTAATTTTTGTAATAAGCTTGTATGTAGTATTTCAGAGCCCTATAGGTGGATACTAGAGAGACTTGGAGACTTGGGACCCATGCATTTGGGGATCAGAGTATGAGAGAGTGGTTCACATAATATGGGAGAAGAGCTTGAGAAAATGTTTGTTGGATTTCATCTTATTTTTAAAAGAAAACTTTTTAAACAATCTTAGGACAAAAGAATTTCTTTTCCTTCTTTATATTTTTTTTCGGTCCTTCATTGATGCAAGGAAAAAAACTATTGAACCCGAGAGTTTAGTGTAAATCAAACATAACACATAATCATGGGCAAAAATGGCCCATTACCATCAATTTTGGAAATAATTTGCTCAGAAACACTGTTTCCGAACTATATAGCAATCTACCACTTTTTCGGGCCTATAGCGGCGTTTTCCTGAAAAAAATTTTTATAAGTCCCATAACAGGTTCAAGGGGCCCTATAGTGGCGTTTTTAAGCCCTATAGTGACGTTTTTGGGCCCTATAGCGGCGTTTTCCTGCAAAATTTTTTTGTAAGTCCCATAACAGTTTCAAGGGGCCCTATAGTGGCGTTTTTAAGCCCTATAGTGACGTTTTTGGGCCCTATAGCGGCGTTTTCCTGCAAAATTTTTTTTATAAGTCCCCATAACAGGTTCAAGGGCCCTATAGTGGCGTTTTTTAAGCCCTATAGTGACGTTTTCGGGCCCTATAGCGACGTTTTCGGGCCCTATAGCGGCGTTTTCGGAAAAAGTGGTATTTCCCTAATTATTTCCGAAACAGTGCTCTGTTGCTAAATATTTCAAAAATTAATGCTAATGGGCCATTTTTGCCCATAATCATGGCCATGTTAGAATGATCACGCCTCGCTCAGATTGGACCAACTTGTAGGCATGTAGCCCAAGATATTTAAACCTTCGGACTTATTTGGTTTTCAACCCAACATAACCCATAACATGGCCATGATATCAACAGTTTGGGCCCAATTCATCATATGGCCGAAGGCATCAAAAGCAATACGTGCATAGAAATTTGATAATGGCTACGGGGCTATCTAATTGAAAGTTTCTATAATTCAACTAGCACCTCAACACTCTTGTTGTAATTATTGAATTTATTAAAAATAAAGTGTATAGTTTTTACCCCTAAAGCTTGAAATTATTTTCATTTGGTCTTTTATGTTTGAAATTTTCATTTTATTTCTTTATGTTTGATTACGGGTGTCCACGGATTGATCTGGGTTGGGCTTGTACCCAACTTGCAATTAACCCAACCAAATTTGATAGAGAAATGTTAAACCTGTCATCGACTAGTAAGATAGTCAAATCGGACTAGTTAGATCACACATCAGGTGTCGATCAGTTTGGTCAAAACCAACAATGAAGAAACTGAAAAATTTGCTTAAATCTGGTAAAGACCTCATCGAATCTGGTGAGATCTTGCCAGATTCTGAGGAAATCTCGTCGGATATGGTGGATTTCCACTAATCTATCACTAGAAAAAACTTAAAACTCGTCAAAATAATTGGTTTTAATGGTTGGGTTAAGTGGCTCGAGTTTTGGAGGAGCAAACCCATCAACTGACCCACCAGTGTTAGATTCCAAGGGTGAAGACTTGTTGCCGACCACCAGAAAGTCAGTTCAAGCGGCAAGTTGATCAAGTTTGGTTGGGTCATTAGTTGGCTTGGACATACTTATGTTTGATTATGTTTTCATATTTAGCTTTACCATCCTTCTCTATTAGTAATATGAGCATTAAGGGTCAAACTAACAATTAGATTACTAATCGCTCATTTGGCACTTAATGATCATATTACCAACATAAATGAACGGCTAGGATAATATGAAAAATAGAATCAAATATGAAGAGACAAAAGTGTAGTTTAGTCAATTACTAACGTAAATTGATTAGTCCATGGAAAGGGTATCAAGTCTCAAGCTAAAGTTAGGGCCCAACTTATTAAAAAAAAGAAGGGTGAAATACAAAATTCATCCTAAGGTTTCAGATTATACCGGGTTTTACCCAATTTTCAGAAATTTCCAGTTTTGTCCCTAAGTACAAACAACACTTTAATGGCATTTGAAAGTTCGATACTCTTTTAAGCATCTATTTCCTTCCGACAACTTGCCTTGACCACATAGGTCCCCCGAAATGATTGTACTATGGCAATTATACTTATAAGTGAGTATTTGGGTAACCTGTTAGATAAATAGCAACCAAATATGGACATGAAAGCAAAAGGAGCAAGAGAATTTTCAAATTATGTTAAGTGAAATTTGTGCTTAGAGATTAAATTGATTTAAAAAAAAAATTATTGTAAAAATTTTGATAGTAACTGGTATTAACCCAAATTATAGGGATGGTTTTGGTATTTTATTATAAAAAAATAAATAAAACTCTTGAGCTAAACCTTTAGCCCTGTTTGGTATTGGGTTTGGAGACTGAAAAACGCTTTTGGAGTTTGGACACAAGAAGCAAAAGCACTTCCTTATAAAATCAAATAGAGGGTCACCCCTACCGGAATTTTATATGCACAGGTATTGATTTTTCATCATAATTTTGCTTTTTGTAATTATAAATGATCTATATACCATTAGATTTTCTCTTTTTAGGCTTCTTTTTTTTGTGGGGGGGGGGGGGGGCGGCGATTATGATAGAACCGATGGTATTTCTCAATGTCATTGTTATTACCGTAACTAGTCACGGGAATCTACCTATTTGTGAAGTAGACTAAAATAATTTTATATAATTTTAAATTGATTAAGAAACTACATCATTGCATGATTTGCTCTTGTATGACTTCAATTTGTGTTAAAATTTGATGAAGAAGCCATTGCTTGAACGTGCAATGGCTTATACAAAATTTCAGATATTAAAACTTCTGATGAAAGACCAAAAAAGTTAAAGAATCAAATGATAAACTGCTTAGAAATTATTGAAACAAAACAAAATATATATTACTAAACAATAGAGAAATATAAGATAAAGATAAGTTACATTCAAAAGAATAATTTATGGCTATAACTATTGAAAGGAATCAAAAGATTCAAAACCTTCAAATTAAAGATAATCTATATATGTGTGTGTGTGTGTGGCTACACAATAAAGAAATATAAGAGAAAGATGTATTACCATCAAAAGAATAATTCAAATGTTAAAACTT
Organism: Quercus lobata; assembly: GCF_001633185.2. Classification (NCBI taxonomy): domain Eukaryota; kingdom Viridiplantae; phylum Streptophyta; class Magnoliopsida; order Fagales; family Fagaceae; genus Quercus; species Quercus lobata. The sequence goes on from NC_044908.1 coordinate 68,774,573, forward strand.
TTGAAAGACTAAAAAATATTAAAGAATCATAAGATTTACTTCCTATAAATTTTTTAAACAAAACCAAATGTATATGATTACATAATAAAGAAATATAAAAGAAAAAGTGATTACCTTCCAAAGAATAATGCATGGTATAGTCATTGAAATCAGCTAAACATGTTTAAGTATTGCAAAAACTAACACAAATTCAGATGTTAAAACTTCCAAAATGCCAAAAAATATATATAATTAAAGAATAAATTATTGAAACAAATCAAAAAATATATGACTATTCAAAATAGAAATATAAGAAAAAGAAAAAAAGTACATGAACCCATAAAACAATAAGTTTTAAATTTTAACGGGTCTAAACTTTAAATGATGAAAAAAAAATCATCAATTCTATAATTATTTAAACAATAAAATTGTAATCTTAAAAGGAAAAAAAAAAAGAAGCAAATTACAATAATACCTATCACGCTTCACAAAATTTTAAATTTTTTTTCAAACCTATTTAATTGGCCAACTCAATATTTTTCAAATAATTCAAATTAAATAAAAACCGAAAAGTCAAAAACAATAAAAGTATTGGCAAAGAAAATACTCTACGTGGCCAAGAAGCACACTGTCTTTCCTCTTGTGTACATAGTTTATTCATTGGAAAAGAGAAAGACAAAACTCCTATATATATGTGTGTGCGTGCGCGAACGTGCGTGTGACTACACAACAGAGAAATACAAGAGAAAGATTTGTTACAATCAAAAGAATAATTCAAATGTTAAAATTTTTGAAAGATTAAAAAATATTAAAGAATCATAAGATTTACTTCCTATAAATTTTTGAAACAAAACCAAATATATAAGATTACACAATAGAGAAATATAAAAGAAAAAATGATTACTTTCAAAAGAATAATACATGATATAGTCATTGAAATTAGCTAAACATGTTTAAATTTGCAAAAACTAACACAAATTCAGATGTTAAAACTTCCAAAATACCAAAAAATATATATAATTAAAGAATAAGTTATTGAAACAATTCAAAAAAATATGACTATTCAAAAGAGAAATATAAGAAAAAGAAAAAAGTACATGAACCCATAAAACAATAAGTTTTAAATTTTAACATATCTAAACTTTAAATGATGGAAAAACAATCATCAATTCTATAATTATTTAAACAATAATATTGAAATCTTAAAAGAAAAAAAAATTATAATAATACCTATCATGCTTCACGGGGTCCTTTTTATTTTAATTTTTTCATCCCTATTTAATTGGCTGGCTCAATATTTTTCAAATAATTCAAATTAAATAAAAACCAAAAAGTCAAAAACAATAAAAATATTGCAAAAAGGAAATACTCTACGTGGCCAAGAAGCACACCACCTTTCCTCTTGTGTACATAGTTTATTCATGAAAAAAAGGAAAACAAAACTCCTATATGTGTGTATGTGTGTGCGCGCGCACGTGTGACTATACAACAAAGAAATATAAGAGAAATATGTGTTACCATCAAAAGAATAATTCAAATGTTAAAACTTTTGAAAGACTAAAAAATATTAAAAAATCATAAGATTTACTTCCTATAAATTTTTTAAACAAAACCAAATGTATATGATTACACAATAGAGAAATATAAAAGAAAAAGTGATTACCTTCAAAAGAATAATGCATGGTATAGTCATTGAAATCAACTAAACATGTTTAAATATTACAAAAACTAACACAAATTTAGATGTTAAAACTTCCAAAATGCCAAAAAATATATATAATTAAAGAATAAGTTATTGAAACAATTCAAAAAATATATGACTATTCAAAATAGAAGTATAAGAAAAAGAAAAAAGTACATGAACCCATAAAACAATAAGTTTTAAATTTTAATTGGTCTAAACTTTAAGCAATGAAAAAAAATCATCAATTATATAATTATTTAAACAATAAAATTTAAATCTTAAAAAAAAAAAAGGCAAATTACAATAATGCCTATCACGCTTCACGCGGTCCTTTTTATTTTAATATTTTTTCAACCCTATTTAATTGGCTGGCTCGATATTTTTCAAATAATTCAAATTAAATAAAAACCAAAAAGTCAAAAACAATAAAAGTATTGGAAAAGGAAATACTCTACGTGGCCAAGAAGCACACCGCCTTTCCTCTTGTGTAAATAGTTTATTCATTGGAAAAAAGGAAGACAAAACTACTACTTCTGATAAGAACTCTATTTTGATTATGTGCTGACTCCACCATAAAATAAATTTTTTTTAACAGAGTAGATGAGAATAAAATAATATAAAAAGAGCTCATACATATACTCGGCTTTAATGGGTATCTTTTAATGTGTAGGAGTCAAGGCCTCAAATATTGTCCAAGAAATTTTCTTTTTAAAAAAAAAATTTAATATAATCTTCGTTAGATGGGCTATAGACAGATGCTTCCATTGTTTTACGTTGAAGTTTTAGGAATGCAAATCCTCTATACCACTTTATGTATTCTACTTTATGTACCACCAATCACAAGTTGTCATGTATTTGATTGACTTTCCTTATAAAATAATCAAAGTTTAATAAGAAAAAAAAAAGTCAAACACATAGCTAATTGTAATTGGTGGAATACAAAAAGTGGTACATATAATTTGTATTCGAGTTTTAAAATGTACTTGTAATCTCAAACTAAAAAATCTCTCTCTCTCTCTCTCTCTCTCTCAACAAAGAAAAACTAAAATAAAAAAAACTAAAAAGAAATCAATTTCAAACCTTAGTCTCTTTTTTTGTATTCCTACCACTTTCTTATCTAGTCCAAAACCCGTCTTTTAGTACTATGTATTCATTGTTTTTGATAGGATTTGAAAATGTAGTGCTATGGGCATAACATTTTGACAATAAAGCTTAGGTGACAAGCTGTTATTGGTTTTCATACGAACTCACTATTGACATCATTTGTTTACTTACCATTCATAGCTTGCCACTTAGGTTTTATTGTGAAATTGCTATAAAAATGGTGCCTATACCTTTATTGGGATTGATAACTTCATAATTTATGGTGAGTTAATGTTTTCTTTTCTTTTTTGAAGTAATATAGTAGTCCATGTTCACGTCTCACTCATTTGGCTCACCATATGCTATATTTAGCAAATCAACCAAAAACCACCCCACATCAAGCTCAAATGCTCCACAATCCATTACATAGTAGTAACATATGAATAGTACCTCTATTAAGGGTATTGTTCATCATTATTGTTTAAAAAAAAAATATTCATTCTCTCTCTCTCTCTCTCTCTCTCTCTCTCTCAAGAATTGATCCACGTAGATTGGCAGTTGTTAAGTTATTTAGGGTGCCGATGGTCCAGTGGTAGAGCTTTGATTCGGCTTGTGGAGGTGGTAAAACTCGAGTTACTTTGATCTAGGTTGTAATTTAGTTGATCAGAGTTGTGATTTTTTTTTTTTTTTTAATGAAATTCACAAAAATGCACAAAAAACAACTTTCATCCTGAATTGCATTTTGCATTTCTAATTTACAACATGCTACAATGTTATGTATATTTGCATAACACCATAGCATCTTGCAAATGTTATAACTTCTTCTTTTTATTCATCTCTCTCATTGATCAAAGTTGTGATTTGAGTTGGATCGTGTGGTGGAAAATCAGAGATTTATGGGCTAATACTTGATAAATTTTTGGGTTTGGTAGTTGTTATGGTGGTTGCTACAATGGTTATTTTGGTTTTTTTTTTTTTTTTTTTTTTTTTTTTTTAAGGGCTAGTTGTTTGGTTTGATTTTTGGAAAGATGAAAAATAATATCTAAATGAGATGGATATAGAACATTGTGGCCAATGTGGTGGTATATGAATAGTAGATTAACTCAAGTAATAAAAGTGGAGTTTTTAGGATAAATTTGACTAAAAGTGCATTGATACTGATGCTAATGCTCTAAGAGCATTCCTATTAGGTCATGCAAAACCCAAAACAATGCAAAATAGATGATAATATTCACAAAAATGCATAAAAAACAACTTTCATCCTAAATTGCATTTTGCATTTATGATTACAACATGCTACAATGTTATGTATATTTGCATAACACTGTAGCATCTTGCAAATGTAATAACTTCTTCTCTCTCTCTCTCTCTCTCTCTCTCTCTCTCCTTTGACATTCTCCCTCCTCCTTTACATTTGCTATTATTTTAATGTGATGAAGTGTAAAATAAAGATTGAGATGTATGGTGTGTTGTTAAAGTAATTGTGTAAGATAAATAAAATGACTTTTTAGTTATGCAATATATATATATATATATTTTTTTTTTTTTGCATTTTCGAATAGGGAATTATCTTATAGGTAGGTTTAGGTTTGGGATTGATCAGAAAATAATTAAGGAAAAAACTATCACAATTTTGGTTTAGTAAGGGTCGAGCGAACTCTTAGAGACAACAGATGATGTGAACCCCGTCAAGAATAACGAGACCCAACAACGAAAGGGAACCCAAGATCGTTCTATGGACAGATTCAAATGGGAGACCTCGACCCGTTGTTTATGACAAATAAGAACCTCGGTATAAGGAAGACGCCACAAACGGTGGTGGAAACTCCGTTTGATAAGTCGAAATGAACGTCACGGGAATTCCCGATAAGTTCGAGTAGTTCTTTAAAGAACCAAAGAGAATAAACTTCACAAGTTTTATCAATAATGTCTTAAAAACGTTTACAGACTTAGATGACTATTTAAGGGCCCCTTAAAACTTGACAGACAAGAAAATATATTCTAAAATAACTCCTAATTGATACCTAACCATATTATGAATAAAGTTTGACCTAAAAGGCATTAAATACACCTAAAAACAAGGAAATAAATCACCTAAATCTAGAATAACGTTTTTTACATAGACCAAAAATATTTCATGCCAATTCTTAGCCTTGACCGGACCCTTCTAGAACTTGAATCAAGGTGACGATTTTTTGTTGCCCACGTGGATCATGCTCAATGGGCCTCCACGAGTTTGCTTGAGCCCATAACTCTTGGATGAGTCCGTTGAGTACATCCTTGAACTTCTTTGCTCGTGCCCTTGTAACCGGCCCAATTGGTACTTGAACGAGATCCTTCGAAGTAGTGTCTTGATCTCCATTAACAGAGTCGTGCCACTTTCAAATGACTAGATGTTACTCTTTTCAAAACCAAAAAAGGTCAAAATTGTGTTTATTTTAAAGTTTAGGATTTCTACTTTTTACTTAAATAAATTTTAGTAAAAAATTCATTATAAGTATAAAGGATCTAAGCAAAAGACCATTAACTCATAAGCATATTTGAGTAGCTTTTGAACTAGACTAACCTAAACACAATTTTATTGATTAAACTTAGATTTGATATATTTTGATAGGTGAACCCAAAAAAAAAAAAAAAAAAAATTTGACAATATATCCAATATTTTGATAAACTCATGTCTAAGTTGACAATGATCACAGAATAAGAAGGGTTAAAAAGGTAATATATTCAACTAGTTTAATTAAAATAGGATTGTGTTAACATACACCACAAGATGCCTATTAACAACTACTTTTTTGACAATTTATTTTTTATGTCTTTTTTACGAGTTTATCTTCTTTTTTCAACTTTATAAGTATTGTCAGGTGTTTTTCTTTTTTTCAAGTTTTTTTTTTTTTTTTTTGTCTTTTTTTACACCTTAACAAGCATTACTCAGTAGTTGTTATCATTTTCCATTAAAATAAAATAAGTTAGCATATTCTTTTATATCCTTTTTTGTTCTCCAAGTATGTCTCGTCATCATGATTATTGAACATTTGACCAAAATAAATGGGAGACTACAATTATGAAAAGAGTTCGTCATCACAAACGTCAGCTATTGTGGCGCTTGTAATTTGTTCATGAACCTTTAACGTTCTTTTCTTTTCTTTGTTTTTTTGTTGCTGAATCATTAACCTTTTCCATTCAATAAACCATGTGTTACTGCCAAGAAATTTCTGGTACTGGGCATATTATAGTTGGCCTCCTCAACTAATATATAGCCCAACTCTTGTCTCCCAATTCCACCACGAGCACTCTCATTGCTCTCTTCATAACCAATCCTCCTTTTTCTTCATAACCAATCCTCCTTTTTCTGCTCGTTTCATCAAAATTCTAGCCTACATATTCAAGAAAGCCACCAAGAGCTAGCTCCCCAAAACAATGGCTGCTTGTATTGCTAATTCAAGAAGTGAAACTTCTAGTACTGATCCATTTACTTTGGACTCCAGCAAGTGCCAAACTAGTACTCGTTGCAGGACCCAACTTTGCAGACTCAATTTGTCAAATCTGGTTTCTGGTAAAACCAGCAACTGGGGTGGGAAGAAAGTCTCAAATTCATCAAAAACCACTCTGCATGATGAGGATGAAGATGGGTTGTTTTTGAAAATCCAAGAGGAAGCTTTACATGATTTAGAACAAGAACCTATCTTGTTCAAGTACTACTACTCATCAATATTGTCGCATTTTTCACTAGAGAGTGCATTAGCGAGTCACCTAGCCATGAAGTTAAGCAATGCACATATTGCTAGTGATGCACTCGTGGAAGTTTTCTTAAGCGTTTTTCATGAAGATCATGAGGTCAGGAGAGCCATCAGAGATGATCTCAAAGCTGTAAGAGAACGAGACCCAGCTTGCATCAGTTATGTTCATTGCTTGTTGAATTTCAAAGGTTTCCTTGCATGCCAAGCTCATAGGGTGGCACATAAATTGTGGTCACAAGGTAGGGCTGTCACAGCACTTCTAATCCAGAGTAGAATATCCGAGGTTTTTGCAGTAGACATCCATCCTGGAGCGAAAATCGGACGGGGAATATTACTTGATCATGCCACCGGAATTGTGATTGGAGAGACGGCAGTCATAGGTGACAACGTTACAATTCTACATAATGTGACACTAGGTGGTACAGGAAAAGTTTCTGGGGATAGGCATCCTAAGATAGGTGATGGGGTTTTAATAGGTGCAGGAACTAAGGTTTTGGGTAGTATAAGAATTGGAGAAGGGGCTAAAATTGGTGCAGGGTCAGTGGTTCTAAAGGAGGTGCCTCCTAAGACTACAGCTGTTGGAAACCCAGCTAGATTGGTTGAAGGGAAAGAGAAACTTGTCATATGAGACAATTGTTGGAGGATCATCAGTTGATCTCCAACAATAAGATGTTAAGATTCCTCATATTTTGGGAGGATCTGAGTTTTTGATAGATTATTGTTGAGAGCCTCTTTAACTTTCTTTGTAATGTAAAATATCTTCGTGCACTCTGTTTTAACATGTGGTGGTTTGTATTTAGGGATTGAGTTGATAATGTAGATGAAGCCTCTTTCATCTTAAATCATTGTGACAATGTCAACTTACCAAAAAGTAGACGAGAAAACATGAAAATAAAATATAAGTTTTGTATAGAATAATGACTTGCGTTAGCCACTTCTTATAGTCCTTCATTTGACTGATTCGACTCAAAGATATAATGATAGATTTCAAAGTATTCAGGGTATGACTCAGGTATCCACTATCAAAGTTATTAATGTGGTTCCTTGTGCCATTGACCACTCCAATACCTACAGGACTGTTCTCATTCAATTCCCTAGTTAATTATTAATTCAATGATCAAAATTTCTAACTTCTCATCAATTATCCTTTTAATCTAAGTGACAATTTATCAATAGTTTCCTAGGAAATTTCTCTTTCATATTCTTCTTTGTATATATTATTAATGCAATGATTATGACAACCCGATCCCATATCAAAGATTATCCTTCTAATTTAATGGTATATACTATATATTATTTTCTCAAGATTCGTCTTTGGGAGTGATTTTCAAGAGCATCTTTGTGATAGAGCTCCAATATTACTCTGCCCAGCTGCCCTGATCACTTTCCTTTTCTCTTTGGTTTAGTTGTCAAGGTATATACTATATATAACGCACGGTACATTTGCCCTGCTCGATCAGTTCCTATGTCGCAGGATGGGTTGAGTTTAAAAATTCAAACAACTAGATGGCTGGGAAAACAACAAGTTATGCACTACAATTATGTGATCTTGTCAATGAAGGCTGGTCATAAACACTACTGATAACATTCATTAAGTGCATTAATGATAATGAATATTGAATCATACTCCTCAAGTCTCATACAGAACCAACACAACTCTCACCACTGCCTGAACTGAAAAAAATAGATGGGGTAGCTTCCAATCACCTAATACAATTTGAAAAACATGGTGCAACAGCCAAAAAGCCTCAATTTCTATACACATATATATAATGATATAAAAAGCTCTCACCATGAATAAATGTGACAATTCAATAAAACTCTCATACAGGGAAGTAAAAGAAACACAAGTTACACCGATCGTGTAAAAGACCTTACAGAAAGAGGTCCAAAATAACTGCATAAATTTCTCTTCCGATGAAAATACAGATACAAAATCCCCTCACTATTGTACAACTCTGGGATTGTGTTATATTTTATCCCTTCGGGTGTTCAATAGATCGCATTCCAGAAGAACATCACTAGCCCTTGCTATATAATGAACCAAACAACACAGGATATCAATCATATCATAGCTTGATGACATCCACAAGATCAGCTTGTCCCAATTCCATGGACACAGTTTTCTAATATTCAAATGAAACTTTACTAGCAAAATGAAATAACACATGAATTATTCCTTTAAAGAGTAATTTTATTACGCTTCAATTTTGTAAAATTGTAACCTAAGTTTCAAGAGTTCATAGAAATTTATTTACCTTCTCTTGATATCTGAATGAATGAATATTAATAAAAATAAAGCCAAAAATTAAAAATTAAAAATTATAAGCATTACCAAAAAATTCGAAATGAAAAATCTACTAGCAAAAACAAGAAGGCCCATTCTCACCTCTCCTCCAAAAACGACCTGTTTGATAACCATTGTCTTGGCCTAGAGCTTTTGGTATCCATTGTATACAGATGAGATTCTCCCCTTTTACGGCCACCCTCATTCCAGGTTCCCTTACCTCCAACACTTCTCCTCTTCCTGCTACCCTCATTCCAGGTTCCCCTAGCTTCACCACCTCCCCTTGTCCAGCTACCCTCATTCCATGTTCCCCTATCAGTTCTTGTAAATTCCCGATGCTTTAACTCATTATTATTTTTGCCCCACTGTTTCCTACTAAATCCATTTCCCGCACAATCTCTCCATCCTCTATCTTCTAAAGTTCCATTATTCTGTCTAAATCTGCTTTCCCAAGGATTGTCGCCACTATTTAAATTTTTTGGCCCCTTTTGGTTCCAGCCCCAATCGTTATTCTCAAATTCACCCCATCCTTTATTTTTCACTGGCAAAGGATTGTCACCATTATCCCCCTGATTCCTACCCCATCCATTTCCCCCACAATCTCTCCATCCTCTATCTTTAAAAGCTCCTTTATTCTGTCTAAATCTGCTTTCCAAAGTATTGCCATCATTATTCAAATTCTTTGGCTCCCTCTGGCTCCAGCACCAATCTTTATTCTCAAAATCACCCCATCCTTTATTCTTCACTGGCCAAGGGTTGTCACCATTATCCCACTCATTCCTACCCCATCTATTTTCCTCACAATCTCCCCACCCTCTATCTTTTAAGGCACCATTATTCTGTTCAATTTGGCTTTCCCAAGTATTGTGACCATTATTCAAATTCTTTGGCTCCTGCTGGTTCCATCTCCTACCTTTATTCCCAAAATCATCCCATGCCTTATCCCCACCATTTCCCCAAGATTCCCATGGGTTCCACTCCCTTACTTCTTTTTTCAGAGCTCCAAGATCCACCACATTGGAAAATTCACGAGGATTGTTATTATTTTGTTGTTGCATATTATGCAACTCTTCATCCAATTCCTTAATCAGTTCAGGATCAATGTTAGTATTCCAATCTATTTCATCAATATAAATATCTGGATCAGGCAGAGAGATATCACAGAGAAGGCCATTGATCTCTGCCCAAAAACGTTTCTTCGCATTTTGAAATGCCACTTTACCAGCGGAATCATCCCAACTGAGCACATTATCTTGAAAGTGTATATACTTCTTATTATCTACTATCTTCCCCCATGGTATTCTTCCAACTGAAGTGCAAAATTTCTTTTCCCATAAAGGCACACCATCTTTCCCTCCTATAAGAGATAGAAAAGGGAAAAAAAAAAAAATCAATTTAATGAGCCCACTCAGATCCATGATTTGTGCTGATAAGAACTCTCCATCTAAACAAAACGAAACAGAGAACATACATGACAAAAGGAGAAAAAGACACCCATGAATTACAAATTTCCTCACCAGTAAAAGAAATTTACTCTCAGGAAAAGACATATAGCATTGAAGCCAGTGTACCACATTCAAAACAAGCAGAATATTATGAGAATCACATAACATATGGTAGAAACTTTCAGAGAATTCCTTTCTATGTATAAGTATTTCAAGAATTCCCATCAAAATTTCTAACATCAATAATGTACTAGACTGAGATACAAGGCAGGATGTAAGAGGCTTTGGTTATAAAACTCAAGTTTGAAACTCTTTGCTGATATGGGTCATAGTTTAGGGTAAGGACTTTTTAAACCAATAAAACAATAATCTCTAAACCATTCCAACACGAAAAACCTTATTCGTTTTGAAATACAATGCATAAATGTAAATGAGTTAGCTTCCAAACTAACACAAGCAGACCTGTATTCATTTCCTAGGTCACAGATGTTTTCAAGATCATAAATTTCCTTTATATATTAAAAATAAAACATTTTAATAGTAAACCTTTCAATGATTTCACTCAAGTCTTTATTCCTGAGATTGATGTATGATTGGATTAAAATATTCGCCAGCACAGAGTCCCCCTCTTTTGTAGAATTTGTTGATCTTTTAAAATCCATATTGCAATTTTTTAGGAGTTTCTCTAGTATGCTTCCAGTGTATTAGAGTAATCTTCTCCAATGATCCTATCAATAAATTGATCTTTGCTTATCAAAGAAAACAATATCAGGTTGCCAATGAGCATTAACTCAAATGGATGGTGAGGTCATGGGTTCAAAACCCACTGAGTGTGAATTAAAGCATGTAAATATGTAAATTTGAGATAAGATTCGACTTTATGGCGCTCTCTCTCTCTCTCCTTTGTTTACTGCTTGGATCACTCAAATCCAATGTTACAGTAAATCTACCATCCCTGGCCTCCCCAAAGATATAAAATTTACTAATTCAATTTCTTTACTTTCCAAGAATTTTCTCAGTTATCAAACAGACAGCAATTAAAAATAATAATAAAAAAATTCCAAGAAATCAGCTTTAGAAAACATAGTACAGTAACAGAGATTTCATATAATACCCATCAAGAAAAACAACAATGCCAATAATTCTACAAAAGTATAAAAGCACCCAATTCAACGAAGAACCAAAAATATTCAAATTTTTTTAATAAAAATTTATTAAAAAATAAAAACAGAACCTGGGGAAAAATTTTCAAAGTCGTATTCTCTCTGGGGAAGCCTTGGAGGCAGTTTTTTATGGTAAAATCTACGTAATGGATGATTTCTCCAATTACCCATTGCATCCACATACACCGAAACCCAAAAGATTGGGGGACATAAAAACTCTGCTCAAGCTTCTCTGATTCTCTTATTTTCACTCAAGAAAGCAAGAGAAAGAGAAACACAGAGAAGTAGAAAGTAAAAGAAAGATATTCAAGGTGTTATTTGACATAATATGGAATTAGTAAAATAAAAGAATGGAAGTAAAGGAGATAACTATGGTGAAGTGTGTGGTTTTTTTTATATATATTGTAATCTTATGGCTGGTGAGTGGGGAGTGATAACACACTGAAACGATATAAACGCAACCCAGTCCTTTAAACCCGGGAGAGGGAGAGGGAGAGGGAGAGTTTGTGCGTTGCAGAAACCTTTTAGTTTCTCCAAAAAAAATATTCTAAAAAAAATAACCTGTTAAGATTTAGTCATTGTGTATACTTATTTTTTTTAGTCCTTGCCATTTTTTTTTTTTTTCGAGAAGAAGTAATATTTATTAGAACATACAAACACGAAAGTAATCTATAGAGTTAAAGTAATATATAGATTTTTTTAAACAAACTTATAATACATTATATGACTGAGTACCACTACAAAATTGTCTAACCTTTGTAGTAGTAAAACTCTAACACACAACCGATGTGGGATAAACATCCCTATTTTTTTTTTGAGGAAACAATAATACTTATTAGAACACACAAACATGAAAGTAATATATAGAGTTTTTTAAACAGACTTATAATATATTATTGAATCTTAAGAGAGGAACCTAACTAATAGCAAGTACTATATAGCAAATCATATAATCCAAATCTCTGGTATTTTTGTTACTTGATTTTTTCAGGATTTAAGCATTTTATAATGTGTTTATGTTGGATCTTTTTAGAACTTAGAACATATAGAAGAATAAAGAAAGAGTATAAAGAGAGAAGATAAAATTCATGGATTACGTGGTTCAACCTAACGACCTATATTCACAAAGGAAAATTTTTGACAATTACATCTTCACTATACTAAGTTATAAACTTACAATGAACCTAATATGGGGGTATTTATAGGAGACTAAACCCTAAACTAACCATACATTAACCATGGTTAGTAGACTTGTATATTATAACTTCATAACTAGTATTCTTTATCTGCACATTAAGGATTGTCCTTGAGCCATGATTAGAATTGGACTTGATATCTTTAAGAAATCTCAGGTCTAAGAGTTTGATATTTAGTCCAAGTTCAAGCTTGAGCTTGATTTGACTTAATAATTAGGTCGAGCCAAGTTGGCTTCAAGTTTTTAAACTTTCTAACTATCTTAAATTCGAACATTATTTTGTTGTAGGGATGATTCAAGCTCAAGATGAGTTTATGCTTTTTTTTTTATAAAAGAAGTGTGGGGGGTGGGGCATGGTCACCCCGTGGACTTTGGACCAAGAAGGAGATTTTGAATATTCACTTTTGTGACAAAGGACCAACCCATATGCACACAGGAAAGCCAAAGCCTAGAAGAAGAGAGACCACATGAACTTGTTACCGAGGTAATTTGAGAGACTTGTTTGTCCTGAGATAAGGCGGCCCAATTGAGAAGTGATTAGCTAACTTACTGAGGATACAGCTTTGACTATCTTCCCTGAGGAACGCGAAGGAGAAGATGCAGAGCCCAATGAAACAGTCACCTCCACATTAATGAGCTCTTCCTACCTAATTTAACCCCATTAAATGCTGAATGATTGACCTCAACAGTAAGAATATCCCAAAAGTCTGCCTTTATGATCAAGAAATGGTAAAGGAAGAGTCTGATGGGACAAATATCTCCATAAATCCATCTAAGTGAGGAACAGCTGGAAAGGAGAGGATAAAGGAGGAAAGAGTCAACATGAAAAGGGATCTAGAAAAATTTAGGAAGAACAAGAAAGATAAAAAAGTAAGCGAAAGAACTTGTATTTTCACTTAGAACCTCCGTTTGTACCTCGGGAAACTGATTTTCATCAATCAAAGTGTTTTTTTTCTGTTTTCTTGACCTTCAATTATCTGTCTAATCTCCCCATTGCGGAATTTCATCCATTTTGTTAGAAAATAGTTGTGTTGATCAAGAATTAGAGAATCTTTTTCCTTAGTTTGTGTTTTTGACACCCATAAGAAGCATTTTACTTTTATTGTTGAGTCAAGATCAAATATTTACTACTCCCCAAACTTGTCTCGTTTACTTATATGATATGCATAAACTCATTAAACACCATTGTACTCAACAATTCACAACACAAAAACTTTGTGCCCTCTAAATAGTTAGAGCACTCATATTAGTAAACGTATAATAGCATAAGGGGTAAATTTAGATTGTTGTTATAGAAACCATGTAAATATACACATTTACTATTCAAATGCAAATCTATTTTTAATACTTATTTACTCATATAAATAAGGAGAGAGAGAGAGAGAGAGAGAGAGAGAGAGAGAGAGAGAGAGAGAAATACAAAAAATTAATGAAATGTAGAGTAAAATATCTAATTCGATATGAATGTTTTAAAATGTTGTTTTGAAAAGAAAATTATAATTTTTTTGCTAAAAGAAACAAATTTTTGCAAGATTCAAAGCAAATGATCTATCAATAATTTCTCCAATAATACTAATAACTAGTTAAAACCCCGTGCGTTGTATGGTTTTATCATAAACTTATAGAATATATATTTTATCTGATAAATAATAACCAAATAAATAATTATTATAATAAAAAAAGGAATAAATTGTATTGGTATAATAACTATCAAATATAAAATGATAACACCTAAATACAAAGTTACTAATTTGTAACATACCAATTGTGCTCTAAGGAGAATTTTGCATCTAGTGGATCTCCAATATAAATTCTGAGTTTTGTAACTAATTTGCAATTTTGTTAGCAATAATATTAATGAGAAAAAAAATGTTAAAAGTTGTTTTTACTTTTGAGAGACTGTTGAATAGCTCTTTGTACACTATATTTTTAGTGTATCCTTGTTCTTGTTTGTCATTATTCTTTATTAAAATCTTTAGTCCTTCAGGGCTTGTTACTCATGACAAAGCAACGTACAATTGGCCATGGTTGAACACTAGACTTAGCAAGTAGAGGCCGGCATTATTTAGAGTTTGTTCTTGACTTTTGTTGATTGTCATAGCATAACAGATCTTTAAAGGAAATTGTATTATTTTTAGGATGAATGACCACTTTGATTCCGTAGGAGATACAACTATTCGAGGAATAAGAACCTTTGTTCCGATTTTTGGACCTGTAATAATTTTTGTTTCTATTATCCAAGTTCCTAAATGTGTCACAATTAGCTTTGTTCCATTAGACTTTAATTAGCTTCTTTGCTTCATTGTCAAACACTACAAAATTTGCATGTACTGTTATATCGCCAACTTACGTGTCATGCCCGCATCTGAAATATTATTTTCCACCTACATCAATTACCATATATATATATATATATATATTCAAAATTAACCATTAGTAAATATATAAAATCACTTACCTAATTTTTGGAAATTCACATGCTTTCCTACACGTGTCACACCATAGTTTTGATTCAAGTTTTTTCAATTTTTTAGGACACTCATCACAGGAGACATACTATCACCCAGTCTCAGCATTGATCTTTTTAATAGAGGTCGTGCAATAAAATGTTGTCCTATAAAAAAGCATGTGGTAAATGTTACCATTCTAACATAAATCCCAATATCAACAAAATATAATTTTTGGCCCTAACTTGTTCTTTGTAACTCTCTATAAAGGTTAAAATTTCCGATAGTGTTCTTTTCATCTTAGAAATCTCATTAGAGTCAAGGACTGAACGTGATAGTTGATTCGGTTTCTTCAAGATTATATTGAAATTCAACATATTAAAATTGTCTATAGGTGGAATTTTTTAGTTCATAAAATAATAATTTAAGAAAGTATAAATTGAACTAACATAAATAAAGAAATTTAAAATTGTACTAACCTTTTTCTTGATTCTATGACTAGTGGAATATCTAAATTCACATGCAACTTTGAAGAGTTTGTAGAAGACAATGATAATTTCCCTACCATGATTCATACATAATTAGTTTAAATTATGATGTTTAAATACATATCATGTAAATCAAAAGAAATAATTGCTTACTCATATATGTCTTAACAATAGTTGATGTGATAATTATAATTGGACGCACAAAATTATCAAAACATATATTTTCATTAATTGCCTCTGCAAATTTATCCCAAGATGTGCTTCTAATTTTTTCCCTCTTGCATACAAATTTTTGTTAGACAATTAAAAATTTACCTCTTGACAAAATGTATGAATCTAAGTAATATATTCATCAATATCTAACTGACATGTTATCTTGAAGTTCGATTAGCCTTTTGTTCAATTTTTTCTCACGCACCTCTATCTTTTCCATGTGAGAAGTTCTTACGATTTCTCCTATTACATCAACAAACGATAAAGTGCTTGATAAAAAATCATGAGTTATGAAGATAGTAATATATATTGAGTATAAATGTATAACCAAAATTACCTATTAGAGTTGTGTTTTTGTTAGCAAGACACTTCAACTCATCAAATGGAACCAATTCAAATTTCTATTTTGCAATAAGTTGATCATATGTTTCTAACAACTTCACAATCCTGCAAGCATTCTTGTTTTTGACAACTCTAAAAGATTGGTTCCATTTGATGTACTTGTGATTCACAATCCTGTAAGCATCCTTGTTTTCGACAACTCTAAAAGATTTAATTCAATAAATTTTGCCTTCTTGTATATCTCTAAAATGATCAAGATATGATTTTCTAATACTTTCATGAATAAGGTTATCCTGAAAAATTGAGAATAAACTTAATCAACAAAATAAAATTCAATTGTATTTGAAGGCCTAAAAGTAATTTCATTATTTTACTTCAAAACTTACCTTCTCATCAAGTAGCACCAAATCAACACTAATAAGTTCATTATTTGTTTTAATATTAAGTACTTCCCACATTCTTGTGACCCTTACTTTAATATTCCAATCATCTTTTTTGGTGTCGATTTCATCCAAGAGGTTATATTTTTGATTTCGTCTATCTATTTTGATAAAGTAATATATAAAAAATAAAATTATTTTCAACAATTTTTCATCAAATTAATATCAAGACACACTTAATACTAAACTAAAAAGAAGATTGCCCTTGAAATCAAAATTAAGGGGATGGAAAGAGTATATCACCATTGGAAACAGTGACATATGTGACATACAAAATAATAGAAAATATAATGATTGATAAAAATCACATCTAACCATATTTGATTGATTAAAAACAAAGAAAAAAGAAAGAAAGAAAGAAAGAAAGACTAAATGGACAGATTGTGTTCTTTTATAAGTCAAAGTGTATAACTTTAATTGAAAGCTAGCTAGCCAAAGCTATTTTAATCAGGGAAAAAAAATTGTTATGAAAAATTTATCATCAAATTCATATCAAGACTTGCTTAAGAATAAGATAAAAAGAAGATTGTTCTTTAAATCAAAATTGAGGGAATGAAAGCAATATATCACCATTGGAACCCATATCATAAAAAACAAAATAATAAAAGAAATCATGTCTAAGCATATTTAATGATTGATTCTCAAACCATAACCATATAAATTGCATAAAACTTAAGGAAATTAGGTTAAACAAAAGACAAAAAAAAAAAAAAAAAAAAAAAAAAAAAAAAAAAACAAAACACAAAACCTATTCAATTTGATGGAAAAAGAAGAAGAGAAGAATAGAGAAAAAAAAATCGTATATAGGTATTCATTGTGAATTATTTGATATATATATATATATATGGGTTGGGTTGGAGTTACACTTGGTGTAATTCTAAATAATATTACACCACTCATTATTTTTTAATAGGATGCCAATTTTGACAAATCCATCGTTGGATTACATTATCTCGTATATTCTCCATGCTTGCAAAATTTCAAAATAATCGAATATCAATAGTGATGTCATCAATCAATTTTTTAAATTCAAGTGTTTGTAGTTTAAAATAATACATAAAAAATGTGTTTATGGATGAAATAGTAAATGACATCCAATTAGCATGAAAATTGGCATGTATGTTAAAAACATATAGAACATATAATCCAACGGTACGATTTCCAAAATATGAATTCAATAATAAGTTATTAGGTGGTGTAACACTGGTTAGAGTTACACCAAGTGTAACTTGAACCCAACCCTATACACACACACACACTTCACATTGAAGAAGTTGATATAATAAAAAAGTCTAATGTTAGTCTAATTTAGTGAGGTGTGAAGCTGAAATCTAAAATTTAAAAATAAGTAGCATGTGAAGAGGAAATCCCCAAAAAAAAAAAAAAGAGTCACAGTGTGTGAAGAGGAAATACAAAGAATTTAGAATTTTATTAAAACACTGAAAGCAGTTGCATGGAATTTTAAAATAGACCTTTAGAACAAAATCATATACTATGTTGTTGTTGGTTTTTTTTTAATGTGTAGTAATATAATTTAAAAAAAAAAGGATTAGATGATGATTTTGGATTGTCATCAAGTTAAGATTTTTTTATCAACATATAAATTATAATTGATAATGTAAAGAAATCAGTAGGCTGAATGCTCCAGGTTTCAATGGACTAGTAATTGCTTGGAAGGCCTGAAAAGAAAAACATGCAATCAAAGGTAACCGGGGCGGACTGGCCAAGAACCCTCCGATACTTAAGTTAGTTTCTCTCTTAAATTCTATAGTTCCAACTTTTTTGGAGTCGTGAAAACTTACCTCCATTTGATGTGAATGAGTGCTTATATAGTGTGCTTTTAAAGTAGTTACTTGTCTTGTAACTTCCCCTATATTTGAGGAAGTCAAAAGGTTCAGGGTTAACTTCTACAACCGCTATAGGAGTTAGAATATTCAATCTTATCTTCTATAACTGTCATTATTAGTTAAGTACTTAGTAGGAAGTTATAACGATGAACCAGGATCTTGCTCATGCTTCAAAATAATAACACGTGGTTCGATTCACTAGCTTTTGTAGATAAACCTTTCTGGAACTTTCCCAAGTGTCGGGGGTCGTCCAGGTGCTTTCCTTACGGACGACTCTCGTGCCCATGGACGACCGTCCTACTAGGGATGATTATCCTTGTCTTCTTGACCTAGACGATTCCCATGGACGAATTGAAGTTGGTTCAATTTTCAATTCACCATCAATAGTAATAAAAGTATTAGATAAAGGATTAGAAATTATAATAGAAGAAGATAAGGAAAAAAAAAATTATGTCTATTTTTTTAAAATCTATATATATATATATATATATATTTTTTTTTTGGTAATTTGATGAAACTACCGAGCCAAGACAAAAAAACAAAAGCCGCGCGGTACACGCGAAAATTTGAATTGAATTCAGACAGCGCTCCAAAGTACAGCGACAAGCGAACCCATAGCCTACCACGTGTCCCCCCGTTTCTCCAAATCTTAAAAAAAACATCCTTAAAATATTCACATTCATTCATAATCAAACAGCAAACTTTCTTCATCCTCTTCACCCTCTCAAAAAAAAATCACTCTCTCTCAAAATTTAGAAAGTGTGTTCGGAGTTTTGAATATAATCTCCGAATAATGGCCTCTCTGAAGCTGAAGCCCCACTCACGGTACAGCTCGTACGACACACGCTCCTCAACTTCCTCGCACTTTTCCGACCCATCTTCATCCACAGAACAACTAAACAAGCAGCTCATGCTGAACTCTTCATCTTCATCTTCTTCTTCAAAAGCACTCGTTGTCAAGTCCTCCAGGCCTTCCGATCTGTCCTCCCACACCAAATCCAAGCCTTCAAATCCCAACTTAGCCACAATGGTGAAGAAGTTCATGGAGAAGAAGCCATCGTCTTCTTCGTCGAAGGCGGTGAAGATGGTGATTCCGTCGGATGTGATTGCAGAGGACTTGAAGAAGTCGGCGAGGAAAGGCACGAGCTTCAAAGGCTTGCATAAGAAGCTGTTTGGGGCTGGGAATGAAACGAAAGCCTTTGAGAGTAAGAAAAAGAAGGAGGTGAAGGCTTTGACTGAAGTGAAGGAGAACACGAGGACTTTGGCGATGGTGTTGAGGAGTGAGAGAGAGCTTCTGGGTATGAATAAGGAGCAAGAGATGGAGATTTCTCAGCTTAAGTTCATGCTTGAGGAGAAGAGCACAGAGGTCAGTGACTCAGTGGGTCTTTTTTTTTTTTTTTTTTTGGTTTCTTTTTTGGGAAATGCTCTGTTTGGATTGAAAGAAAGGGAGGGAAAAGAAAAGAAAGCAAGTGGGGAATTTGGTTTGAACATTTTCTCTAATTTTTACAATTGCTATTATGGGCTCATATGAAATTCAACATGTCAATAGCTAAAAATTAAAGAACTTTTTTGTATGTAGCATTCCTCTTTGTCTAATTCATGACCGGTTACTAAGAATAAACAGGGAAAGAAAAGGACTTAAGTACGACTGTGGGTAATTTATTTTTGGTTAACAAAAAAAGTGCTTTCTGATTTATTTCAAGTTTTCAATTTTTGCTTCAAGTGTTTATTGTTCAACCAAGTAGTAGTAGAAGAGGTCAAGCCTTGGTGATAAATTACCGATTGTCCCAAAACTATTAGGAAATGATGAATTTAATCACTTAACTATAATTCTAACTCTCCTCCTCATGTGTAGCCTTAAATTCTATCTTAATAAGTAGAGCCCAATGCATGGAAATTTTAAAATTTTAAATGGGAGGTAGAGTGGAGACTTAGAGAATGGTGAATTTAATCACTTAATCATAATTCTAACAATCCTCATTAAGCTTGGGTCTAAACTCTCTTAATAATGGAACTTGATGTGTGGTAATTTTAACATTTTAAATGGGAGGTAGAGTGGAGACAAGGATCAAACCTGGGATCTCTTGCTCTAATAACATGATAAATTACTGATTGTCCCAAAATCATTTAACCATAATAGAACACTTGGTACGATGAGCCAATGGCAATTACCTTCCATAAAAAGTGATAGGTCATAAGCTTGAGTATGAGAATCAGTCTCTTCAAAAAATAATATAGGGTGAATTTGTTTACCATTATCTCTTCTAAACCCTACGAAAAGTGAAACTGTGAAAGTGTTGTAGATTTGTATGCTAGGTGCAACCTTTTACTAATAGTAGTTCTAAAACAACAATTTAGTGGAGTGAACTTTGATTTTAGATGCCATAATTTCCAGACCCATGAAACAGTTCCTCAATCAATGCATATTCTTTACATTTCACTATTAATTGCCAGATCATATTTGATCAAGTGCAAAGGGGCTAATCCACAATGTATTGAAATGTATGCATTTTGTGGACATGAAGGGAAGAGGGCATTTGTAATTTGACAGTTTGTTGTTTGTATGAGATTTGCAGGTTAAGAAGTTAAAGGATTTGTGTTTGAAGCAACGGGAAGAAATTAAGGCATTGAAGAGTGCGATACTATTCCCAGATGTTCTGAACTCTCAACTTCAAGGACTTCTAGAGAAGCAAAATTCAGAGTTGAAACAAGCGAAACAGCTCATCCCACCTCTCCAAAGGCAGGTCACTTCTCTCACAGGTCAACTACAATACCTTGCAGAAGATCTTGCTGAGGTATGATAAATGACAACACCTACATGGATACTCATTCACTGCCAAACTAGTTGGTTTGGTGTTTCACAAACTATTGGGCTGCAGAAACCAGAGCAAACAATAAAAATTTAGAGTTTTTGCATATATGATTTACATGATTTCATGACATAAGGAATAAATCATTACATATCCATGTTGTAAAATGACTATTCAGCTTAACTACCAATATTTAATCAAGATTAAACTGTTAATTCTAACTATTAAGTTGCCAATTGCTTGTGCTGATCTAATTACGCTGTCACTGCTGGATTCTTCCACTATAAAGAAATCTCCAATCTTGTGCCTTTGTAAAGAACTAGGTTAGAGTTAGGGTTAATAAGTTGTCTCAAGTGGATTCTTGAGATTTGGATGCTAGGATTTTATGTTTAAGGGCCTTGGGTTTTTGGGTGCAGCTATGGAATTAGGGTAATTGATGTGTTTAGTGGGTTCTTGAAGTGGAAAGTATCTAGGTTTTGGATGGGAACACTTCTAGGGTTTTGATATTAGTTATTAGTGATGGATTGCATGAAAATGATGGTGGACTTGTGGTTATTTCAAGAGAGTCACCACTTCCAATGATGAGACTTCTTCAAGAGAGACTCTACCTCAAAGAAAACCCCCAAGAGAGAGAGTGAGAAACTAAGCAACAATTTGATTATTCCTCCATTCATCATTGAAGGTTACATTGCTCTCTATTTATACAACTCATGCCCTATTCTCATTGGCTCACTAATTGAGTACGTGCTATAAATAGTATACACATCTGATTAATGTATTACATATGCACTAGCCCTAACTAATTCTATCTCCTTATAACCAACTCTTGAACTAACTTCAAGAATCAATCCAAGCTTGAATAATATGTTCAATTGAGCTCATGGTTGTCCAATAGAAACTTCCATATGTGTATGACCCTTGAAATTTGGAAACAAATGGAACATCTGGGTCAATCTGCACTCCAAGTAGGAACTGAACTGCCGATGGGACGATTCTATCTCCCGATTGGCAGTTCAACTCTTGATTGCTGAACCTGCCCTATTTTGGCTCCTAACAACCTTCTAGAACCAGAAGGTCTACTTGTTGTTTTCATTCCAATGTCAAAGGGAATTCGACTGATAAATAATGTGGCTTGTTCCCATTTGCAGCTCCAATGGTTCATTTATTGTCTTGACAACTAAAATTTGTGCCAATTTCATTGATATAAAACTTCTTAGAAAGTTGTGCATGCAATAAATTCTAGAATAGATGCTTCTTCAGTTTGCTAGTATGTGTGCAGGAGTATATTGAACATGATTCTCATATCAATTACAACCAAGAAGTACAACCAAGAGTCAGATGATTATTTCAAATGGTGGCCCTGAACAAGATTAACCATTAATATTATGATTGAGGAAATTATTCTCTAACTTTAAGGTTTGAATATTGGATTTGGACCCAACATGAGTATAGGCTTTTGTTATGAGATATTTTGCAAATTTAAAATGAAGATAATATTGCTGTATGTTGCTCTAAACATTTGCTTTTATTAGAAAAATTAGCATTTTTAATTTTTGCTTTTTTTATATATTTATAGAGACTAACAACAATTCTTGAGCAGGTGAAAGCAGATAAACATTCAGCAAGAGCATGTTTCCAACATCATGGCAGTTCTCCAAGGACACCAATATATGATCTTGAACAGGCCTCTAATTCTTTGGTATGAATACTATAATAGAATGCAAATTTCAAGCTATGGCTATGTTTAATTTTGTTATTGTTAATGCTGGATAGTTGTTCATGATATAAGTTCTAGTGTTTGATTTACAGTAGGCCTACTCATAGCAAAAACAAAAAAAAGGCATGATTGTCTTTTCTATTTCCTCCAAAACTTGAGAAACTAACTGTTACTTGGATTGAACTATCTTATCTAGTCCATGTCTTAGCATTGTGACCTTTGAATTTTAATAATTTCAATAACACTGTCCAAAATTTATTTAGGACTTTAGCTCTGGTGATCCAACAACTCCTGGTAGTCCAGATGACATGTTCCTCAAGGATGTAAATCCCTGCTTAACGCCCTATTGCGCCAAGTCAAAATCCAAAGTAAGCTCGCAATACTAGATTCCATTTCTTTATACTGTCAATATAATCTAAGAGCACCTTTATGAGACTCAAATTTATTGTCATTATTTTGCAGGAATTTGAGGCAACGGGCTATGATTCTCCAGATGATGAATTCCTATTTGAAAACAATATGGAGATCGGATTTAACTCACGAGTGAGGAAGATGTCCAAAAGTTCTGATTGTTGCCAAAATGCCAATACAGGGAGCACAATGGCCAGAGCAGCTCGTAGATCAGATGAAACCAAATGCACATATGGAAAGCAAATGCACCATAAACTTTTCTAGATAATGTCAATCCCCCTTTTTTGTTAAGCATTGATCTCATCTCTAGTTCTTTTCCTACCTGTATCAGTGTATTGACTGTAATTTTGGTCGGTATTAAATACATCATTTCATATATTGTTAGAAAATTAAGCCTAAATGATGTTAATCTATTTGAGCAGTACATTGCGCCCCCCTCCCCTTCTTTTCAAATAGCAGACTATGTTCTTAAACATAAGAGGTTCCAGTTCTATTCCCAGTTGTAAATGGTGTATTTAAAAAGCCTGTCAATAAAAGATGAGTGAAGTATAAGTTTGTTATTTTGTGAGACATTGTGATTTTGAAACATTTTTTACAAGTCTAAATTCTTAAGCAGAAAGATGTTATGGCTGTGAGAATTTTTGTTAACAAATAACCGAACAGAAATGGGGAGCATGGTTGCTTATTAACATAGCATAGATATATTCTACATATCTATAGCCCACAACTCAGATGACTTTGATCCCCTCATTTACTTGGGCTTAACGTGGCCCTCGTTTTGTCCTTAAAAGGGTTTTGGTGGTTTGTCTTGTCATATTTGTCCGAGAGTATGGGCCTTCAAGGCCCACTGTGTAGCATGTAAAAAAAAAAAAAAAAAAAGCCATGAACATTTTTTTTTGTTTGAACAAATTTGAGGTTTGTAATTAATTTTTGTGTTGTTGAATCACCTAAAGTTATATTAGGTTTGTTTGTTTTTGTTTTTTGTTTTTTTTGGCTGAATGAAAAAGGGGGTTTCTGGTGTGAGCTCATCGACCTCACGTCACGTGATGACAATGGATAATACCACGTGTACCACATGGGCCTTGCTGAGGCTATCGCTCGAATTGCTCCTTTCTGGGTGCAGAACAAGGACTCCTATCATCAAGCCACACTCTCATGTGGTGCTTATGATGAATAGTTGGTAACTACAAAAAACAATAGCAAATTTGGATAAAACCACATAAGTTTTATCTGTAAATATTTATAATGCTTTTGAAGCCAAATGACTCAAAATTTATTCCATTAAGTTATCCTATGTTATGTTTACTTGGTTTTGATCAACTCAATATATTTTTAGACCTTTTTTGCACACATATAAAAAAGGTCGTAACTAGTGTATAAAATTCTCATTATGGTTTAGAAAAGATGATTGGTATTCTAATTTTTTTTGCAGATTTCTGTTTAGTTTTAAAAATGATTTGTGCTTTAATCAGGGACACACCCACACAAGGGCCCAAGGAGGCCTTGCCCCCCTGAGTTGCATAATTTTTCTTTTTCTTATTTTCTTTGTAAATATATGAAGGCATAATTCGAATTGGACCCGAGAAAGGAGGTTTGGGTTTGTTTAAGATAGCTGAGTGGAGGAAAGATCCTTTTTCAGGTTTATTTGGAATTTTTTTTGCATACAGCTCTATTTGGGCAGCTTAAACTCCTATATATCTTCTTAAATGTAGATCTATGCGACTCTATGGTAGGTGGCTATTTTAACTAATTGCTCATGGAATTGGAGAAAAATCCTTTAACCAAGGGTTGTGGGCTAGTCCTCACTATCAAAACATGTCGTAGGAAATAGGGAAAATTTTGTTGCACAGCATGATTCTTAACCATAGTGGTCCCTTGCCGCAAAAATATGGTAATAGGGTGATGCATCACACAAGTTGCTGCTTTGACAGTTTGTCTAAGTTTATAGTTAATGGTCTTTGGATGTGGCCTACTGACAAGTCAGAAAGCTTTGAACAAAATCAAAGTAAACTTTGTGAAGTGCAAATTGATGGTGAGGATAGAGAAGATTGGGTGTTTGCTGCAAATAAATCAAATAATTGCAGGGGTACGCAGTGTGCAGTTAGAGATGTGAAGCCTATAGAGTTCCTTGGTGACAGCTGGTTTGGTTTTCTAAAAGCATCCCTACTAAAAGGATGCCTTCATTGCTTGGTTAGCTTTTCAGCATAAGCTTACAACCCAAGATAGTCTGGTTTCTTGGGGGTACAAAGGATACTTCCATGCTCTTTTGCAATGGAAGAATCGAATCCAGAGATCATCTTTATTTTGATTGTCCCATCTCTAAAATGATTTGGAAGCAGATTCTGACTAGGGTCAGGCAGGTTGGGTCATGGAGTGAGGAAGTTGATTAGGCTCTGAAGAAACTGAAAGGGAAGAGTTTTCAGAAGACCATATGCAAACTGGCTCTTGATGCTACCATGTAGTTTCACATTTGACTTCATCATAATACTAGAAAGGCAGAAATGGAGCAGGTTCTAGCTACTATGTCTGATGTTAGGTATTGTTTATTTTGGTCTAGGAATGTTAAGAAATTCGATTCTAAAAAGGCTTCCTGTTTCTCTTACTTTCCGTTTTGTTGATAGATCTACAGTGGTCTAGCTGCTGTTGCTTGTTTAGCGTTGGCTGTTAAGGGCAGCTGGTTGCTGCTTATTGTTCTGTTTATCATCCTTCATCAAATTTAAAAAAGAAAAAAAAAAAAAAAAAATTCCTGGAATGGAAACAATATAAAATGAACTGGACAACAATACTGCTTTATTATTGCAAAGTGGGAAGCAAAGATGTTCTAACTTCACTACATGGTACATTGATGTCTTTGAAGACGTCCATATTACACCAAACTTCCTTCTGCCCTTGCTCAGGCCATCCCACCGCTTGTAGCTGTCCTTATTATCTGAAAGAGGGCTGCCAACAAAAAGATCAGGGGAAATCAAGTGATCAATTGCGTGTTAAAAAAAAGGGCAACTTAATCACCTAAGAAAATCTAATGTCTATGTATATTAACAATGATACTATTCACCAATTCAGTAACTATAGGTCCAAAAATAAACGTCCCCCCAATCAATTCTATAGTCTTATCCCACCGGCATGCATCAAGGAATTTAGAATAAGCAAAATTAAAAACTGGCACCCCTATATGCTACCAAATATCATGTTCTTGACCTGTAAAGTTGCAACAAGCAGATACTATCAATGTGAATGATAAACATTACAGTGCACATATTTTTAGCATGCTCCAAGAGCTACATTAATGTTACTCAAACCCACACATCATAAATTAGTTCTATAGCCCACATCCCTGTCAGAATTACAAGAGAAAAGCAGTAACCACTAGATTCAGAATTACAAGAGAAAAGAAGTAACCACTAGATGAAGTCCACAATGTTACACAATAGCATGTTTATTGGACACATATTTTCATCTTTTTAGCAAGTTCATGCAACAACTTTATGTCACAGTAGACTTAAAAAAGAGTAAAAGACTCTGCCAAGATATAGTAAATATAAAACATGTGGAAAATTGAATAAGAGCCCCTTCACCCCCAATCTTCCCAAAAGGCTATTAAAGAGCATTAATAGTACGTCAACAATAAGAAGTTAGAAAGGCCATACATGATCCAATGACAACAAAGACAAAGAAACCAAGAACGATAGGCCCAACTGGGTAGTCATTTCCCTTCTTTGAAGTGGTTTCAGGCACTAATCCCCTCTTTGTGATGTTCTTCTGAAACTTTGCCACTTTCCTCTCAGAAAGGCGCTTTGAGGTAGTCTGTCAAATCCATAAAACAACCAATACACGTTTCCATAAGAACTATGAACCACTGAAATGAACAAATATCTAAACTCCTGTAATCATTCTGCTTATACCAAAATGCAAATTACCTCCAAAAAAGAAAAACAAAAAACATCACACAAAGAAACAATCATTTTGCATTCAACCTAACAGCCAAACCTTACTACCAAAAAATTTGAGGTCAGCACCGAATCCTATGCAGACTAATCAGGGATAGTCACAGTATTCTATTTGGCATTCAACCCATATACGAAAAATCATTGAAAGCACCAACTGTAGTTCCTAAAAACATAAAATAAATTTCTTAATCTTCAAATTAAATTAAAAAGAGGAATTTCAGCACCAAATACCAAACCACACTCTACAACAGCATAGATAGTACTAGGATTCAATCATATATTTAAGTCCAAGCAATCACATAGAAAGGGGCTAACTTGTTTCTTTCACTAATCCTATCCATCCATCCATCCAGGACCAAACCAACATAGAAAAATCACATAAACACACCTTATTTTAATCAAATTACAAAGCATTTGATAGTGATTTCTACTTTACCCAGAAAATGTAAAAGCTTTACAAACCCAAATTTTATACCCATAGCTGAACCTTTTGCCATAAGATTTGAGCACTAGAGCTCAAATGGGGTTAAAAAATAATAATAATAAGAGACAATTGAGCAGAAGTAGCAAAATCCACATGCTTATATAAGCGTGTTCATCCCAAAAATAAAATTTGTATGCAAAGCTATTTCCTTTTAAGCTTATTCATCCTAGAAATTAAAAAAAAAATTAGAAAAGAAAAAACAGAATTAACATGCAACTGTGATTTTTCTTTAGAATTAAGGTCAGCAGTGATATACTAAAATCACAAACCAGAAAAGCAAGAAGGGAAAAAAAAAATAGAACATAAATTTTGAGAAATTGGCAAAAAAAAAAAAAAAAAACCCTTTACAGACTGAATGGAACCAAAGAGAATTTGATTAGAATCTAGAGAGATTAAAATGGCAGAGAAAAATGAGGAGGAGGAAAACTAGGAATTTTACAGAGTTCTTACCATTTTGCGTCTTTGGGTGATGCAGGAAAACTGAGAAACCTGAAAAAGTGGCTTTATTTTTATTTACTTTTCATTTTTTGGGGATACCTAGGACTTTATATATTCCTGGTTCTAGTAATACGTGTCGGAACAGAACGTATCATTTTTTTTTTTTTGCTGAATACGCATCAGTTTTATTTATTTATTTATTATGGGATAAGATCTATATTTTTATTTAGCCCTTATTTAAGAGGGGGAAATAGAATAAAATGAAAAAAAAAAATTTAGAATATTCGTTTTTTATTTGTTTGAGAGTTTTAATGGAGAGAATGAAAACTCTATCCCCTTGTTTGAGAGTTTAAGTCGGAGAAAATAGAATGGGTAGTAGGAAACAGTTAGGATGAGTTAGAGGGAATGAAATTAGATTTAATGAAATTAGAAGTGACAATTAAATTATAAACTTTTGTTAAATGATATATTTCTTACACCATATGAAGCCACTTTAGATTGCATCTATCCTCTAATTTCATTGTCTTAAATTATAATCTCATTATAAGACTTTTGTAAGACATATATCTTTGAAACCTTTCAATCTGTCTCTTTTGGCGAAACAAGGCTAGCGGCTTTAGATGGCTCAAAATTCACTTGTGTACAATTTCTTCATGGCAAGAAACTTTAAAAACTGTGATTTTGTTCAGGCTTTGTTGGGGAATAGGCCATCATATGTTTGGAGAAGCATTATGGCGGCTCAAGAGGTTGTCAAGAAAGGTATCAAATGGCGTGGGGGGAATGGGTAGAGTATTCAAATCTGGGATGATAAGTGGGTACTGAATTCTTCCTCGTATAAGGTGTCAGGGGCGAAAAAGTTTCATTCCCGACAAATAAGATTTATGTTAGGTCGGAGGGTCTAAACCGAAACTCGACGATGGACTTGATGCACGACCTAAAGGCTATCGATGAAGATCCAAGAAGTCCACTATATTTTATGCCTTGGGCTTAGATTGGAACCGACAAAAGTGGCCCATGAACAATCCCTACAACGAACACGTCAGCATGGTTGGAAAACATACCGTAAGAAATAGCCTAGCGGTAAAGTATTTCTGCAAAAAATAGCCCAGCGGTAAAGTGTTTTTGCAGGAAAATAACCCAGCGGTAAAGTGAAACAAAACAAAATAGGTCTCCAGCTGTTAGTTACTTTACAGACTAAGAGAAATATCTATGTTTTCAGACTCATCATCCGTTAACTCCGAAGAGGAGTCTTCTAGTACAACAATATGAGGGAAAAACTCTATAGTAACAGTTACATCATAACCATTGATAGTAAATGAATAGCTAAATATCATGGGTTCCATAATGACAAATAATGGAGAAGACTTAGTGTGAGATGAAGGGAGAGAGAGAGATCCTAGTTAGCGCAGCAAGATCATTATGGTGCTATAGCATGCTCGTGAATATAGTGTATGTAGTGAGTAGAGAGAATCATTTATGAGTA
Organism: Quercus lobata; assembly: GCF_001633185.2. NCBI lineage: Eukaryota > Viridiplantae > Streptophyta > Magnoliopsida > Fagales > Fagaceae > Quercus > Quercus lobata. The sequence goes on from NC_044908.1 coordinate 68,804,216, forward strand.
GTATGAATAATGAGCAAGAGTGTATAGTAGTACTGCTGGAATGTTCTGCTGGGGCAAGTAAGTGTTTAAGAGTAGAGCTACGTGAAAGTATTTGTGAGCTAAGAGCTGGGGAACTTAGTTTCTAGGCTTGAAACTAAAGAGCTCGGAGATTTTTTCAGGTCTGAGAGAAAGCTTAAGCAGAGAAGAAGAACATTTTTTGGTGTATGTCTTAGTGTATTGTTGGTTGGTTGAAGCATTAATGGAGAGTTCCATTTATATTAGGGTTTTCAGGGGGTGATTAGCAAATAATCTTTGCTAAATCTTCCTCAATCTCTAGAAAATTCTTAGAGAATCGTTCTTAAGATTTTTAGCTAAGAGTAGTAAGCTCAACTTTAGAAGGTTCTTGCTGTTTTGGGTAATAACAGCTGGGTTTCTGGTTTTAGCATTGAATGCTGATTAGCCTTGGCTGATGGGATTAGAGCATGCTTTAGGCTAATGATCTTGGTTATGCGGCAACTAGAATCAGAGTTCCCTAGGGCAGATTGGACCACCCCAAGCCAATTGTCAACCTTGGAGCCCTTACTGGGAACACTGCTGGGATCCTCTTGGTGCCCTCCAAACCACATTTCACTAAGTTTTTCCATTTGGGGTTCATGTACTTGGTTCATGAACCAGAGAATACATATTTTTAGTATGAAAATGAGCTGATTTTGTGTTGTTTCAGGAGCTTCATCGGTCTGATCATGGCAGTTTTGGGTTCTTGACTGAATGAGCTGAAGGAGAAAGAAGTAACAGCTGGCTGAAGCTTTCCTAGCTTTCCTAACTTTCTGTCACATCACCTTCAGCTTTATGTCACTTGAGAAATGATGGGATTTCAGCTTGTGGAGAAAGGATTCATCTCCTGATGGACACGTGTCTATTTTTTGATCTGATTAGACAAGTTGGGACTTGATGGGAAGGAGCTCCAGCTGTTCAATTGTTGCGAAAATTTGGCTGACCAGTTCACGTGTTTTTCAATTGCTAAGATTTGTGTGTGGGCTGGCCTGACCCAGCTGGGCTTTGTTGATAAGCTTGCTTGGGCTTGGTTAACCCAACAAGATGAGTAGTTTTGCCATGAGTGATAGTCATGGGCTTTATAGTTAGTTGATTATGGAAATAATAGACATAGTTCCCATAAAATTTTGTGAAAGAGATATTCTTTTGAGAGATGAGTAATTTGTATTTTCCATGAGTTAGGGATTTAACAAATGTTAAAATAATATTTGAATTTAGTGAATATGTGCCAAAGTAGCATTTGGGCTTCATGAAATAGTTGCCAAAAGATTATTTGGGCTTTGCAAAATAAGTGCCAAATTAACATTTGGGATTTGAGTATAAAGTAATTGTTTTTGCCAAAATGTTATTTTGGGTTTTGTAAGATAATTGCTAAAATGGTTTTGGGCTTTGTAAAATGGATGCCAAATTAGCATTTGGGTTTTTATAAAAATAGTGTAAAGATAATTGCCAAATTAGTACTTGGGCTTTATGAAAGAGTTGCCAAAATAATATTTGGACTTTTATAAAATAGTGCCAAATTAGTACTTGAGTTTTGTAAAAATAATGCCAAATTAGTATTTGGGCTTTGTAAGATAGTGCCAAATTAGTATTTGGGCTTTGTAAAATGGGCTTCATGAAATAGTTGCCAAAAGATTATTTGGGCTTTGCAAAATAAGTGTCAAATTAACATTTGGGCTTTGAGTATAAAGTAATTGTTTTGCCAAAATGTTATTTTGGGCTTTGTAAGATAATTGCTAAAATGGTTTTGGGTTTTGTAAAATGGATGCCAAATTAGTATTTGGGCTTTGTAAGATAGTGTCAAATTAGTATTTGGACTTTGTAAAAATAGTGCCAAATTAGTATTTGGGTTTTGTAAAATGTTTTTGAGATTTTGTAAAGTATTGCCGTGTAGCAATGGGCTTTGTAAATAGTGCCACATTGTAGCGGGTTTTGAATTTGCCACATCGTAGTGGGACTTTAGGGAGTTTGAGCTTTCTTTGGGTTTTTCCTATAAGCTAAATGATGTTGGGCTTTGTGTGGGGATAATGTAATTTTGTGGCCCAATTTTGGTAGTAATATGATGAGTATTATTTGTGGAGAATTTAAGTTGGATGATATGTGGGATATAATGGGTAATATTTGTGAGAGAGCCCATGGCAATTTATGGGCTTTTATATGGAGTATTTGTGAAGATCCAATAACTTGGAGAAAATTTGGGTAATATATATGGAAAATATTTATGTGGGTTTTAAAAAATTTGTGGGCTCATGTGGGTATTTTTTGAGTGGGCTAACAAAATCAAGGCCCAAAAATTTGTATCACAACACAAGGTTGTCTCCCCTAGAAGTCTACTTCCATAGGTCTCTATGGTTAGTGATCTTATTGATTTGGATAATAAAAGCTAGAATTTGGATATGCTTAAACTTGTTTTCCTTCCTTTTGAGCCTAGAAGATATGAGTGGAATTCGATTGAGCAATAGGCTAAGGATAGGCAAATATGGGCAGAGACTACATATGGGTTATTTTCAATTAGGAGTACTTATAAGGTTGCATTGGACTTGGATAGGAATGATGTAGGTGGCTCTACTTCGGATGGAGGTAGCATGCGTCTTTTCTAGAGGAAAACTATGGAAAATCCAAGTTCCTCATAAAATTAAACGCTTTGCTTGGAGAGCTGCACATTATATTCTACCAACAAAAGCTAATCTATTTCATAAATATGTTCTTTTGGATTGTACTTGTGAGAAGTGTGGAGTCAATTTAGAATCTTTGCTTCATCTATTCTGGGAGTGTCCTAAGGCTCGTGAAACTTAAGCTTTATCCAGTCTTTTTCACTCCTTGTCTTCATTGTACTTTTGGAGTTTAATGGATTTTCTATTGTATGTGTAAATAGAGGCTAAGTGGATAGAAGAGGATTCAGCAATGGTGGTCTCAATTGTATGGTCTCTATGGATAAATAAGAATGAGGTTAGACATGGTGGTTCAAGAAAGAATGGGAAGCAATTGTTTCAATGGTGCACGCTTTATTTGGAGGAATAGTGGGTAACTTTGGTTGTTCATATGAAGTTTTCTCAGCCTTTGGAGTCAAAGTGGTTACTATCGTTAGCCCTTTCATACAAGACTAATGCGGATGGGCGATTTTCTCAAATAAAAAAGAAGCTAGGGTAGTTGTTATTATCTGAGATCATACGGGAAATTTTATTGTTGGTCTGAGTAAGAAGCTCCAGGTTCCAATGGGGGCTGTTGAAGTTGAAGCCAATGCTTTTGAGATTGGTATTTTGTTTGCAGAGGAAATGGGCTTCCAAGACTTTGTGTTAGAAGGTGACTCTCTAATCATAGTCCAGGTCTTGTGTGAGAATTCCCCAGCTTCTTCGTTGGTGGCTTCTTTGATTTATGGGGTGCTAGCTGCTTCCCATGAGTTCGATAATGTTATATTCTCTCATTTTGTAAGCAAGACAATAAGCCTGCTCACCTTTTAGCTAAACATGCTTTAGATATTAATGACTTTTCTATTTGGATCGAAGAATTTATTTTCTAGAATAAGATTTTCTCCATGATGTATTTACTGCTTTTATTTCTAAACAAAGTCTTTTGTCCTTTTCATCAAAAAAAAAGAAAAAAAAAAGGAAAAAAGAAAAAAGTGAGATGTTTTAATTGTCACGCTCTAGTTGTTCTAAGTTATAACAAAAAGTAGGAACATCTCGTATTCAAATATTTCTCTTACAACTATTGAAGTATCACAAAAGACATGACATTTAAATAAGTTGAAATAGTTCTATACCAAAATATTCCATTACAATGGACAAATTAAAATAGAGTCTACAACGATAACAAAACTTTGGTTTGTAGGTTTTTTTGTCATATAAATTAAACAATATCAAAAAAGCAAGTCTGTGAGGCTTGGTTTAGGAGAACATATTAGCATCTGCGTTGGCGTTCCATATCCAATAAGTGGTTGACACCAATCCAAAAAAAAAAAAAAAAAAAGCTCAACTTAGTCTACCAATACAAGCTGAAAGGCAATTTTGTCCCTAAAAATATTTCAAACCTACCACTTATTTTCTCTCTTTTTGATGTTGTATTTTTTCTGGCTCTAAATTTTGATAGAATTTTTTACCTAAAAATGAATGATTTCATGATTCTATTAGTCAAGCCCCCTGCTCCCCCCCCCCCCCTTTTTGTTGATTTCTTCAATTTTTATGCAGTTGATTACATTTAAAAGTTGAGTTTTATTGGAAATATAACCATGAGATGATATTATTTTTGGAGCTATGTTTAGGATCATGGAATTCCCTTTAATTCAAGGAAAATACCAAATTTGCATTTTAATTGTGAAAAAAGTACATAATTTTCTATGGAATGCTTGCTAAATTCTAGTTTAATTTCCATGAAAAATTGGTATTAAATATACCATTTGAGATTCCTCTATCATCAGATTGATTAGGGAGTTTAACTAATTTTTATAAATTACGTATCCGGTTTTTATCTGGGTCCAATTACTTTTTCATATTCGATCCCTTTATTTTTATTAGGTCATATACATGGTTTATTTAAAGATCAAGTTAATTTCCTTTAATTAATGATTATGTCAAGTTTTATTCATAATTGTTGATTTAAGGTCTAGTGCCCTGTAGTTTAGGTTTCATCCACTGCCCAAGTGAATCAAGGTTTGTCTCAAAGGGTGACACGTCACATTCTTATCCACTTCCATTCTTATTTACATTCCCCTAAAACCCAAGGGGACCCTATATATTCATCTTTTTCTAAAGGACTAAAGAAGAATTTGTCCCCCTTCCCCTTGGGAGGGCACAACCCCAAAGAATTCTTCTTGTGTCCCATGGCTGGTCCTTAGCTTCTACCTTAAAAACCCCAACATCCAACATCGCAAAATCCCAAGCAAAAGTCCCCATTTTTCCTTCACCTACTCGAAGCTCCAAAACCCCATTTTCAGCCTTTTCCTTTATCACAAAGTATACCACAAAAGAGCTCTTAAAAATAAACAAGAAAACCATTTTCCTGACTTAAAAACCACATAAAAATCTCTCATTTCTTCCATTTACACCAACATACAGACAACCCTCCTATGAATCCAATGTTACCAATGTGTATCCCTACACATTAGTAAAAGTCAAGAAGATTCCACCAAATGGTTCAAAGCTAAAACTAGATCCCTCACTGAAAGGAAATCTAAAATAGAAGAAAACCCTAAGAGTGAAAGAAACTTGTATTGCATTAATTACATTATTAAGAGAATTCTGTTTATATAAGAATAGAGGAGAGAGAAGAGCTTAGCTTGAAAGGTGGAGTTTGTTATAACAGACTTAACAAACTAACCACCTGATACACATGTGTAATTAAAGACTAATAACAGACTATTAACAGAAACTTATAAGTGAAATGGTATGCTTTGATGTGCTCTTAAATGATACAGTGTGCTTGATTAGAATTGGGCTTGGGCTTATCTTTGTTTCTGGACTCACTACTGGTACTGGGTTCGTTGCTGAGGTTCTCACTACTGGTATTGGGCTCATCACTGGGCTTGTTGCTGAGGCTCAGTATGACTGTTCTTCATCCCCCCTCAAGGTCATGGGGAAGCACCACATGAGCTTGGAAACTAGCCAGTGAAACTGAGGAGAAGGTAAACCCTTGGTGAGAAAATCAGCCAGTTGATCATGAGAAGGAAAAAAATTTAACCTGAAGATCACGATAGAGAACCTTCTCACGAACAAAGTGGTAATCCACTTCAATATGCTTGGTCCAAGCATGAAAAACAGGATTACTAGCAATGGCCAAAGCAGATACATTATCACACCATAAAGTAGGAGAGGTATGAAGAAAAACACCAAAATCCCTGAGCAACATATGTATCCAACATAGTTCAGCTGCATAAGAGGCAAGTGCCCCACCATACTTCTATAAGTAGTAGGATCATGTAGTAGAGGACTATCATTGGCAACAAGATGAGCATTAGGGACACAAGGGGTTTTGCAAGGCTTGCATTTAGACATAGAAAACTTGTGCAGAAGATCAGTAGCATACTTAGACTGATGGAAAAAAATGCTAGTAGAAGTATAGTCAAACTGAAGCCCCAAAAAGTAATGCAACTTGCCTAGATCTTTAAGATCCAAATCTTGACCCAGTGTAGCAATAAGAGAAGCAATGAGGCTAGGATGATTACTAGTCACTATGATGTCATCCACATACAGCAATAAGAAGACAAGATGACCATCATGAGCATAGACAAACAATCCCATCAGCACTAGAGGCAACAAAACCAACATGAAGTAATTGGGTACCACACCTCTCAAACCAGACCCTAAGAGCTTGCTTTAAACCATACAAGGCCTTATGCAACAAACAAACATGATCAGGACAAGCTTGATCCACATGACCCTGTGGTTAAGCCATATAGACTTCTTCCTTTAAGATACCGTGCAAGAAAGCATTTCTTACATCCAATTGCTTCAACTCCCAACCATAAGTCACAGCAAGAGCAAGAAGGATCCTAACAGTAGTGGGTTTAACTACAGGACTAAAAGTGTCCTCATAGTCCAAGCCATACTGCTGAAGATAACCTTTAGCAACCAATCTGGCGTTATATCTAGCTATGGTCCCATCACTATTCCTTTTAAGTTTGAACACCCATTTGCAAGTAACAATGTTCTTATCCACCAAGAGGAACAAGGGACCAGGTCTGCTACCTAAGTAAGGTATGGAATTCTGAATCTATGGTAGCAACCCATTGAGAGTGTTTAGAAGCCACATCAAAGGAGGGAGGTTCTTGATAAGTGTAATCAGTCACAACTTTAAAAACCTTAGGCTTATGGATACCCAATCTCGATCTTGTAAGTATAGGATGATGATTGATTGGAACAGAAAGAGAGGGAGCAGATGTGGAAGTAGGAGGAAAGGAAGAAGTGCTAGGAAGAGTAGAGGTAGTAGGTACAGCAGATGAAGTGGGAAAATGAGATAAGGGAGGACCAAGGACACAAGAAATAGAAGTGGAGGACTAAAAAAGCTCAAAAGGAAAAGAGTCAACAAATGGGACGAAACAAGAAGAGGAAGAAGAATCTGAACAAGAAACAGTTGGTGTAGCAATGACATCAGAAGAAAAGCATTGTGCATGAGTCACATCAGCAAAAAAAGGAATATGAGCATGTGTAAGAGTAGGATTGACAGTAAAGGGAAAAAGACTTTCATTGAATAAGGCATAGCAAGGGTATAGACTTTATTGGTAAAGGGATTCAAACATAAGTAACCTTTGGACAAAGGTAGATAGCCTAGAAATACACACTCCACAAACCTAAGTTGAAGTTTGTTTTTATTATAGGGTCAGATATAGGGATAGCAGGCACACCCAAAGGTCTTAAGGGTTGACAGAGAAGGTGAAGCAGCATTGACCTTTGCCTAAGGTGAGATAAAATCAAGAACAGAAGTAGGAAGTCTATTTATAAGAAAGGAAGCAGTGGAAAAAGCATAAGACCAAAAATTCAATGGCAAATGAGACTGATATAGTAAAGCTAGACCAGTCTCAACAATATGCCTATGCTTTCTCTCAAAAATTCCATTTTGTTGGGGAGTATATGGACAGGAGGTCTGATGAAGAATACCATGGTCAGAACAAAAATCTTGAAATTGAGAGTCTCAACTAGGTTCTTAAAATGCTTAAACGCAGTGAACAACTCATGCTTTTGTTTGAGAAGAAAGAACCAGGTAAACCTAGTGAAATCATCAATGAACACAACATAGTAATTATAACCAAGCAAGGAAGAAATAGGTGCTGGACCCCAAATATCAGAATGCACAAGTTGAAGCATAGAATTAGATTGAATTTCATGTTTCTTCAAAGGGAGTCTATGCATTTTAGCACTTATACAATATGTATAAGAAGAACAACATTCATTAATTTTATTGAATGTAAAAGCAGGATTAATAGGCTGAATAGCAAAATGAAGGAGTTTGGCACTTGGATGTCCTAGTCTGTTATGCCAAAGAGAGATTTGAGCAAGACTAGTAGAAGCTTGTGAAGATTGATGAACTTGTGAGGTAGAAAAGACAGTGGAATTGGACGAGTGCAAGGAAGATAGAGCAGGAATAGGGTAGACATCATCCTTACTCAATCCTTCGTGAAGGATCTTCCCTGTAGGTAAATCCTGAATAAAGAATCTATAAGCATTAAAGTAGCAAAATGCATTGTTTTGCAAACAAAGTTTATGAACAAATAGTAAGTTGGAAGCAAGATAAGGAACTCTAAGTATACCATCAAGCTTAAAGTTATGAGTAGAAGTACATAACTCACCATTACCAATATGAGTCACAGGAAGTTCTTGACCATTATCAACAGTCACAGTTTTAGAACTAGTTGTAGGTTGTTGTTGTAGTGAGAGGTTGGCCAGATTTGGTGTAACATGATCTGAACACCCTGTATCAGTGAGCCACCCATTAGCCATATGAACTTGAGATGAATTTGCCAACATAGCAGCAAGCTTGGATGGAGCATGCTTTCCTTGAAAAGAAAAATCCATTCTGTGATAATAGTCAAGAGTAGTATGACCACTCTTTCCACAAATTTGACACTGTGGTCTTTGAGATAGACCTTGAGACCTTGGAGATTGTGGTGGATTAGGCTGAGATTGAATGTATGGAGAAGAAAAAGTGCTATTGTTGAAGTTACCATTAGGATTATAACCACCACCACTAGAGCTGTTACCTCTTCCTCCATTACCACGACCTCTCTAAGTATTGTTCCTGCCTCTACCTTTACCAATCTTGGAGGTTGATAATTGGCAGCCATAGCCATAGTTGTTGTATCAAATACACCAGATCTCTTCCTAATAGCTCTCTCCTCAGAATTGAGAAGAGTATTAAGTTCTTCAACTATAAGAACATCACTGCAAGTCCTAATAGCTGAATTGAATGAGTCATATTCTGATGGTAAACCATCAAGTGCAACATGAAGAAGTTCTTCATCATCAAGAACAACTAATACTGCAGCCAATTTGTCACGGATTTGCTTAATCTTCTGAAAGTATACATCAATTGGATCTGTGCCTTTCTTCACAACATTCAATTCATTCCTCAAGCTCATCACACTTGACCTAGAAATTGAGGCAAAACGTTTTTCCAGAACTTTCTAAACACCTTGACCAGATTTCTACCCAACAGTAAGAGCAAGAACAAAAGGGGAGAGTGTGGAATTGAGAAAGGTAAACAAAGCTTGCTCTCAATTTCTCCAAATGAGAAAATCTGGATTGACTTTTGTAGTGAAATTACCAGAAGAATCCTTTAAGAACTGATCTGGTGCCATCACAGTATCATTGATAGCATCAATCATGGAGTAAGTTTCCAAGATAACCTCAATTTGATGCTTCCAAACAATGTAGTTGGAGTAGTCAAGTTTCACAATCATCATTGACGACATATTTGAGAGTAAAAGAAGTGAAGGATTGATATGAGTGATAGTGTTTGTCATTGTAGGTGGAGTGGCTGAATTAGATGATGAAGTTGAAGCTGAAGTTGAAGAAGGAGCAGACGCCATGGAAGTGAAGCTTTGATACCATGAAAGAAAAGCTAAAATACAAGAAAACCCTAAGAGTGAAAGAAACTTGTATTGCATTAATTATATTATTAAGAGAATTCTGTTTATATAAGAACAGAGGAGAGAAAGAGCTTAGCATGAAAGGTGGAGTTTGTTATAATAGACTTAACAAACTAACCACCTGATACACGTGTGTAATTAAAGACTAATAACAGAAACTTATAAGTGAAACGGTGTGTTTAGGTGTGCTCTTAAGTGATACGGTGTGCTTGATCAGAATTGGGCTTGGGCTTGTCTTTGTTTTTGGACTCACTACTGGTATTGGGCTCATTGCTGGGGTTCTCACTACTGGTACTGGGCTCATCACTGGGCTTGTTGCTGAGGCTCAGGTATGACTGTTCTTCACTCTCCTCACCACTATTTGCCCCCAAGGCAAAAAGATATATTGTCATCCCTCCGCGTGGAAAGACCAATAAAACAGGCCCCTTCAGGAGCTGAATCCTAAACCATCACTACAAGCATTTAGTTGCTTTTGTTTAGATGGAAGGAGATGGGAAGAAAGAAGAGGAGAGGAGAGAAAAAGGTGAACAAAAGCACCCCAAATATAAGCCTTCGGCTGGTCAATAATCAGCAAGAATTGAGGGTTGAGATCTATCGGCATCCTAATATAATTTCCCAAGGCCAGTCGAGTAGTAATTGATGCTTCGCATCTCTTATGAATTTATAGCAGGCATTTGCAGCACAATCCTGCAAAGGGTTTCTGTTGAAAAAATATTAGAGTGAACCCAGATATGTTCAAGCTTGTAGCACTATTAAAAGTCTGCTTTTTGTATATCGCATTTTTATCAATGGCTTTCACAATTGCCAGTCTGAGATATGTGCACATCACTTCATTGTGGTTTACAGCTTTATGTCCGTTTTATACAATTTCTCCACTTTATCCAATTTTTTTTTTTTTTTTTAATAAATGAAACCTACATTATTTTAACCTTGTGGTACTTGTAAACATTTGCCATAAAAAAATAAACAGCTAAAACCATGCCGGCCATCATTACCCAAAAAAAAAAAAAAAAAAAAAAAAATCTATCATCTCAATTGCAACCAATTTAATATATATTTATATGAACCATATAAGGACAGCAATTTTGTTTCAGAAGCAGGCCATTATCATTCCCTGGCCTGTTCAATTGTCTTATTCAGATACAAGAGGATAATACATGAATGAAGACAATTTTATTTGGAGCCTTTAACGTTTAAAAGGAGGTAAAAAAAAAAGAGGAAAATACAATAGAAAAAATAAAAGATAAGAGATGCTGAATTACATAGCCACATAAGTAATCTTTCTCTAGCTAACAGTCAAGTACGAAGTATATACATGAGTAAAAATTTGAAAAAGAACAAAAAAAATTCGTGTACTCTATCAAAACTGGACTCCTCCATGGATGCAATCCCCAGAACAAGAAGTGATGGCCACACAAATCTGATGGGTTGAGCCAGTGGAGAGACAAATTTGGCGACTTTCAACGTAATTCAGGAAATCAGAGGTTAGGACAGCAAAACTTTTTACCAATTGTGCAACTGAGAAGTAATGCTTTTTACCACAGGGTGGTATGTTGTGTGCATGAATCTCTTAGCTTTCTCCGAGCCTGGTTGCTCTAGCCACTCATCATATAAGCTTTTTACAAGGGGATTCTTGAAAGGGTCAGCTACCAGAACCTGTAAATGGTAATAAAAGCATAAACAATTAGAACCATAGAAGCATGACCATGCGCAAGCCAAAGAAAATCTCAAGGCAAAGTAAATAAATAAATGAATGTGTGCGTGAATAATACATGCTAGCCAAATGAAATCATCCCCTAAAGCTCTATGTAGCATTTTCAATAAGTTCATTTTAATCACCATACCATTTGAAGCATCATTGATTGCTCGTATGTCTATGTACTTAAAACGGATTTAAGTTAGAGATTTTTTAGGGGCAGTTAATCCATTGTGAAGGATATCCGTACTTTAAGATATGTCCTTGGATAGAGTTAAAATTCCAATTGTGCAGATCAAGCATCAATAAGGTTTTTTTTTTTTTTCCTGAGAAATAAGCATCAATAAGGTTCATTCCAGGGAGACAATTAAATAACATTGAAACCTAAGTTATCATGGGTAAGCAAAGTTGATGATTCAATAATGTATGATTACTGGATGCGTAGGGACTAGACCCCCACCAATAGTAGATTAATTCATCATATAACAAACCAAGACATGCTTCAACATGAAAGTCCAATTTTGCAAGAAGTAGAATCTAACAGCACAGAAAGTCATCTGAAAAACTTCCAGAATTCCAAATACACACTCACATTTTCCATATAAGCAGCTTCTAATAACTGAATCAACTCCTTTGCAGACTGCCCAGGCTTTGGCTTGATTTGACCTCCACCGTTCAAGCAACCTGTTTGATCATATCCAAATTTCAAATTTCTTATTAAAAAAAAATCAGGCCAAATATATTACGCACATGATCCATTCACAAGTAAATTTTTTTTTAAATGAAATAAAATAAGGAAAAATGAAAAATACCTGCAGGACATGCCATGATCTCCAGGAAATGGTAATCACATTTTCCAATTTTAATTTTCCTGACAACATTTTGCAGGTTCCGGAAACCATAACACAATGCAAATTTCAGAACAGTTTTCCCCTCCACCTACATTAAAAGAAGACATGATATCTTACACAACAATGAGCAACAAAATGCAGATACTTAATAATATGTCCTATGAAAAGATTTCAAATTTTTGTAGTGTGAGAAATCCAAAAGGGCACATAAAGATGTGAAACAATTAGAAAGTGTCAAGCATAAAAAAAGTGGTACCCAGGTCTCAAAGCTCTCACTTTTGTGAGGTTTGAGAGAGGTCACGGTAGGTAGCCTTACCCCCAATTTTTATAAATAGTCAAGCATGAGAATTAAAAAAAACAAAATGGAGCTAATTATCAGATTGGTCCCTAAGAAAAACGCATATGACATTCTGAAGAGAGGAACGTCGGGACTGTTCATAAATCAAAGTCCAATGAGGCTCATTTCAGTGGAAAGGTCTAGCTAGAGGGAACATCAAATTCTCATGCCAATATCCCATAAAAAATGTATGGTTTCTGTTAAGCAAAGCTTCTTACAAGAACATTCTCCATATGACTACAAGCTATATGAAGAAAATTCGATAGGCCTGAACTTACTTCAAGAGACACTTCTTGGAAATCTGAATTTCTAATCGTTCTGAAGTCAAGAGGACCTTCAATTTCTCTTCCAAAGAGTGATCTAGCAGCATATCGAAAAATTGCTTCAGCATAACCTCCAGAACTTCCATGGACCCCAAAAAGATGCCCTTCTTCATTAACATTAGCCAGCCTGCAGGAAGATCACAAGAAACTAATGTAAATGACTCTATGACACAAAGGCAAACTTAAAAGGACAGTGTGATTCTTACATTCTATCTGGTGGGGACTCTTCCATGGATATAAAATCCACTGATTTTAACTACAAAAATTGGCCACAAAATATTAATATATATAGATAGCTGTTGTTAGAGAATGCACTATAATAATGGAGGTGCACATTAAATCTCACCTGTATCAATTCTAAAACTTCCCCTGTGGTTAACACAGAGTCTACCTCTGGAATGCTAAGACCATTTTCATGAGTTTCACTTTGGGGTTCTGCTTGAAACACGAAGTCCTCCCTGGCAGCTTCTAGCTTTTTATCATAACAGGGCATTACAGTTACATGGTAAACCTCGTCTGGCCTAATAATTTCATTGTAAAACCATCAAATTATAATCAAGAACTATCCAACTGCAGATTTATAAGCCCAAATTCTAAATGCTGAATTTTCTTGACCAGCATAAATTAATCCTAGTTATAATAGCCTCAGATAATAATACAACTTAGGCTCTAAGAATTTTCTTATAAACCTATGACTCCAAGAGAAGATATACTTCACATCACAGATATAAAAATGAGATGATTTGATATTAGGCTGGATGGATTACCTAAGAGCCATTTCTCGACATACATGATGCTTAACGATCGATCCAATTGTCTGCTGGGGGCTCTTCACTGAAGATATATAAGGCAGAATATAGGACCCAAGTTGTTTTTCAGCATAACATATCCACCCTGCAAGTAAAGGAAATTTTTAACAAAATACAATGTTACAACACTCAGACATGCTCTACAGCACTATCCCTAATCAATAGGAAATTCAAAAACATAGACTCCATGCTGACTCCAAAATCAATGCAACCACATATCCACCAAACTGTACAAGAAATTCTTGACAGGAGTTTCCTTTTTGGGTTGTGGGTTCTCATTTAGGAGAGAAGAGAGAGGGTTGGGGCAGGGGGCAGGAAGGAAGGGTCCAATAGCATCAGAGAATCATTGTAGGCTGACATGTATACCTGGACATGCTGATGAAATCATGGGCAGTGACAAATTACATCTTTCATCATCAGTTGATTGGCTTTGTTTGTACCTACTGATGAACTCGTTACAAGTTTCAACAAGGGTTAAGTCTCTACTGCAACTAGTATCGAAGACTGCCTTTACTCCCAAGGATTTAAAAAATGTTGTAAGTTTCTTGAAAACCTGAAATTGGAAAAGAACTCACTGTTAGAAGTGAATGTGTGTAAACCATACCAATTATCGAAAAGTACTATGAGAGATTCAAGGCTTTTCCTATAACTGCAAACTAATGAAAACTTGAGGCATAGACCATAGTTAGACTAATCTTCAACACAACAAAGAAAAATGGCAGTTATAATTAAACTAATCTTCAACCATAGGACGGAAGAATCAAGAATATAAGTAAATGAAAGCAGTAAATCAGAAAAAAACAGTGTCAGTTTCACCTGTAGTGGAGAGATGCCAAAATGAACTGCAAGGGAAGCTCTAGACTGAGGTGAGAGTGAAACAATGACAGTCTTCCCATTATTAACATTAGCAAGAAACTCATCCAAACTTTGCTTCTCCAGCATAACTGTCTCAGCTGATGTTACACATCCACTGCATGGTCAATTGAAATCATAAATTTTAAGAGCTTTATACGGGAAGAAAATCAAAAAAAAATTGTCCAAAGCAACCAGAGAGACAATATGTTCCAATTGAAGGTCACCAATACAAGGGCAAAATATTGGCATCTAAAACATCCTATCTTGAATCTCTAATGCCTCTTAAGCAATTACTCTAACAACAATTTTGGCAAGTAGCCTCCTAACAGCTTGAAGGATTGGCACTATATTAGAACCTATACATACTCATAAACTCTACAATTTCACCTAATCCATTTGCATTAATTTCTGAGCATATATAAGATGGTTGGCCACATGATCCATTGTGGTGTTGCATGTTTTGTGGAGAGGTTTTTAGAGCTTTTTGGGATTCAGTGGGTGATATAAAAGAGGATAGCTGATCTATTGTTTAGGTGCACGAATTGGTTTGGGAATCAATCATTGAGTATTTGGAACCTTGATCCACTTTGTTTGATGTATATATTGTGGAAGGAAAAAATACAGCCGTACTTTAGAAGATACTGAAAGATCAATGGCTCAGTTGGAATCCCTATTGAATCAAACTCTGTTTGATTAGACACATGCTTGGGGTCTTACACATGGCAATGCCATCCAAGATTTTAAAGAATCTCTAACCCTTTTTTTTCTCTAATTATAAGTAATGAAATTTTATTGATATCAAAAAAAGATTCATCCAAGTATATACGGAATTTACAGCTGGGGGCTGAACAATCAAACACGTAAATTACATTACTCCATCAAATCAAAGAAACAGAAAATAAAGGCTAACAATGCAAAGTTGATATCCATTCCAACAAAGTTTAAAAGAAAAATAATTTGATCTCAGGCATAGCTCTCTCTGTGTCCTTGAAACTCCAATTGTTCCTCTCTTGTGCATAATTCCTTGTAACTCTTTTAGATTACTTTGAGTACACCATTGTGAACATGAAGTAATCTACTTTCTCAAAAAAAAAATCATTACTTATAAAAAAAGGCCCAAGAAAATTAATCCACTTATCATGGCGATAGTCATATACAACACAGATGACGTTAAAAAGTACACCTGCCTTCACTTTACAGAATACAAGTGTAATTGCAACAGAAAGTTTCAATTGATATGGTTTGCTTCAGCAGTTCTAAAACCACACTTTTTTTAAAGAACAGAGTTTTAAAACCCCATTTTAGCTTTTACAAAAAAGAACAGCCAAGAAACAGCAAGGCCACCAAATTCCCAAAACGCAACAGTAAAAATAACAGGTCCATGAAATCCACTTGGGTGTGAGTCACGAGTACCCAAAAACAAGTGAAACCACAAAAGTTCACTAGCCTAAGAAACTATGATTGAATTAATTCAATTAAAAACATAACCCAAAAAAAAAAAGTATAAGCAACTAAATTATTGCAAGCCATATGCCATCAGGGTCTATGTCTAAATTTCTAATTAACATCATATATATTTGAATACAAGAGAAGTATTACGTCTAAAACATTTTCACACCAAATCCTAAGTGGTAAGTTGTTATTCACTTATTCATTCTAATTTGAACCCATCACTAAAATTATTTTTATACCATTTATTGTGAAAGTGTTGTGGGCATAGCATTTCTCTGAATATAATACACCTATATCAATAAAGCTACAAGCAGTTCACTCATTTATAATTGGTGTGTTTGTATAAGGTGGTTTAGGTTTAAAATGTGCGTTCGTGAGAAGAAGAAAAAAGAAAAAAGAAAAAAAAAAAAAACTATGAGGAGTTGCAGTTGAGTTTTGGGGGCTGTTTGGTACTTGCTTTTAAACAATAGTTTTCAGTTATTAGAATTGTGCTAGCGGACCCTCTTGGATTGGTCTCGATGTTGGGGTTTCTCTGATTGTTCTACCCTTTTGGATTTTCTTTCATCTATTAGAATAGATTAGGGGCTGCCTCTGTCTTTTTGTTCCTTTGTTCACTACCGGGAACTCTTTGTGTTTCTCTTGCTTTTCTTTTATTAATAATATTCTCTTCTTACTTATCAAAAAAAAAAAAAAAGTTTTCAGTGTTTAAACAATAATATCATATGTATTTCTATAAAATTCAAACACGTATTTCCACAATATTGAAAACTGAACAACAATACTTAAACATTGCTACCAGCCGAGGGGTTTTAAAAACGCACCTTTAAGCTCTCAAAACACCTAATCAAACGGACCCAATAAACGTTACAGCAAATAACTAATATTAGTTAATAGTTTTTCATACTAAGCTTAATAAGAACTTCAATAAAAATTTCAGAACAAAGAAGAACAATTAAACAGACAGAAAATGGTATATGATAAAAGTGAAAATACCTGCATGCTAAGCAGTCCTTGAGTGAAATTTTAACCGGTTCACTTTGCAATTGCTTGTTAGAAATCGAAACCTTAAACCAACAATTTCAAAAATACAATCAGACCAATGAACTAATAATAAATAAATAAATAAAAATTATGAATTCAATTCAAAACCCTTCAATACGAATACTTTTTGCTTATCAAAACCCTAATTCTGAATCAATTAAAAAAAAAAAAAACCTCAGGTTTATCTGGCTTGGTTGGATTGGCTTTGAGGCCCTTGAGAGAGACTATGCAAGCCTGCGACGGCGCAATGAAATCGCTCAGATCTCCAATCCGCAGCGTCGCCGAGAATTTCTCCGACATCTCCTTCTCCTTCTTCTTCTCTAAATTCGCGAACTCAATCCGCGACTTCAATCCTCCTTATTCTTTTTCCTCTTTGTCTTTAGGGTTCCGGAAGCTACGGGGATTTCGTTACAGTGAGAGAAAGACGAAAACTGAATAGAGGGAAAGGAAAGAAGGGTTGGTTCAGAGGCGGTGAATTTACGAGAAACGTGAAAGGGAAAGTGATTATCGTATGTGACACTAGAACCTGTGATGAAGCTGAGATATTTTTTGCCGAACCAATGAGGTGTGATATTTTTATTGAAAAAAAAAGTCAAAAAAGGTTTGTTTGTTTGGTCTCGTGGTCCGCCGCGTAGAGTATGGAATTTGTCACTCAGTAAGGCACGTGTTCGCCACGGTCCACTACCACTCACGTTACTTTGGTGATAAGATTGTGTAACGTGTAAGAACCAGGAGATGCAAAAAATTGTCCAACCCGCCAGGCCTGAAAAGACTATTTTTTTGCCGGTTTTTTTTTTTTCAACTTAGATAAGATGATGAACCTAGACAAGATGATGAGAGGGTTAGGTTTTACTTTTGAGAGGGGGTTAGGTTTTACAAGTGGACTTAGTTGAAGACTAGTACAAAGACACTAAAAATCTCATATCCAATTATTAGAGATTTTACCGATTAAGTTACTAATAATTGAAAATTATTCATCTTTATCTCATTAACGTTAGAGATATCTGATTAAGGATGATAAAATACCTTAACTGACATGGTGCATCACTTTGTCTCAAAATGAGCTTTTTATTTTTAAAATTTACATATATGAATTTGCGTGTAAATATAATTGACACACAATTAGTGTGTAATTGGAAAGACACTTTGATCTTAAAACACTTCACATAAATAATAGGGTAATTTTCTATCTTTTAATTCAAAAAAATTGAGTAATTAGAAGAACATTTGGCACAAAATTGGAGTTTAATTAGAATCTAATTTAAATTCTAGATTTAGTTTTTCCACTTTAATATATTATGTATGATTTTGATAGAATAGTGTATGTTAGTCCAGCTATTGTTGAAAGTGATGCAAATATCTGTATAAATGCTGTTACTAGGTCATCTATTGCTACTATTATTAGAGGATTCATGTTTTATATTTAGACACCACCAAGTTAGTAGGTCATTGCTAGTTTGTTCCGTTCAAGTGGGCTTCTAGAGAGGCTAAACAAGTTGATAATGTTTCGTCTTGTCTTTTAACAAAGGATATTTAGGTTGTTTTGTTCTTGGCTCTACTCCTTCTATATTTTGTGATGTAATAGCTTTGGAGCAATCTATCTATAAATAGGTCTTATTATTTAGAATTCAATGTTGTTTTTGGATGGAAAATGGTACCGAGTTTGAAGGGGTTTTTAAAAAAAATAAAAAATAAAATAAAAATTGGAAGTTGTTTGTTATCAATGAGCCAAAATTTCCCCCAATTTTTAATTAAGAATTCATTTTTCTATGTTAGCTAGTCAACTTTTTTTTAAATGAAATAAATAAAAAATCTCCAACAATCTATCTATTATATTACTATATTTCATTTATTCTTCAAAAAAAAAAATCCCAATGCACTCTTCTTCTTCTTCTTTTTCCCTCCTTAATCCCTTTCTTTCTCTCTCTTGTTTAATTATTTCCCTCTGGTTTAGTTTCTTTGTGTCAATACGGTCATGGTATTTATTGAATCGTGACTTTGACTACGAGGAAGTGACCCTCATTGATGATTGATATATTTGGGGATTGATTTTCCTATTGGTGAGATAACTTGGGATTGATTTTGTTGTCGGCGGTGGTTGCATACGTGATTGATGGAGGAAGGAATTAAAAATAAAATTAAAAAATCAAAGGTGGGGATAAATAGTTAGTCACTTTCCAAATTTGTATAATCACGATATAGTAATTTCAAAATTTGGTTGATTGTTGCTACTTGCTAATCTATTGGGTGAGTTCTTGGGTCCCAACTCTCCAAAATTTGAGTGAAAATGAGACTTTGGGACATCGGCATTTTTTTTTTTTTTTTTGATTTGGGGGACATCAGCATTAATTTAAGGTTAAGCACAATCATCCACCATAAAGTATAGGGGTATTTGCAATATGCAATTTAGAATTTAAAATTTTGGAATCAATAGTCTAATTCAATGCTAATTTGTAATGGCCAAGGCCTCAATGTTTAATTTAGTGTCCGTTTGGCAAAAATTATTTTTATCAACTTATTTTACTATTCAACTTATTTTTGCTATTATTCATGGGTTTCACTACACTTTTTGGTACTATTTATGGGTCACACTGTATTATTTTAGTTAACTTTTACCTTTATCTAAAGTATTTTCAGAAATTTTTTTTCAGTTTCAGCAAAATAAGCGGATCTCGAACAGACCATTAAGTTAGATTTTTTGCTTTTGGCTTTTATGTGTAGTTTCTTAAAAACTTTTTTTTTCCTTATATTTTCAAAAATATAAATATACTTTAGTACACTTTCAGCTAATAAAAAGTTAAATAAGCTAAATAAATTGTTCCCAAACAAGGGCGACCTAACTATCCTATCCACCCTATACTATGCGAGCATTAGAAATATACCTCCAATCTTTAAGGAGTTGCGTTGGTAGTTTCTAAAATCTCATGATATCTATGAGATTCTAGGTTTTGTTGTTAGCATCTTGGAGTCACTCCAAGGGATTCTTTCTTGTAATAACTTCATGAGTGTGGAGTTAGGGGACTGTATATACTCGAGGGAATAGTTAAATACAAGATATTTTGATACTTTCGTTTTTTTTTTTTTTTTTTTAAAAACGTGCATCCTAAATTATGAGACTATTTACAATGTGCTCCATAAAACCGATTATATCATTTGCAAAGTGGATTACTAATTTGGATGGTGAGCATGAATATCACAAATTATTCTTGATTTGGGGGTGTTGATTGATAATTTTAAAATTTAGAATACATACTGCAAATAATATGATGAAAAGGTGACTAAGTACAATTAATCGTTAATTTTAAATATTTTATGTATGGGAATATTCTTTATAAGGTAGAGTTTGATGACGAGGTTATAGGTTTCACCCGATTGCCTTCTTCTTTTCTTCTTCACTCTCTTTTTTTTTTTTTTTTTTTTTTTTTTTTTTTTTTTTTTTTTTTTTGTTTTGGTTGAGATTTTGGTGCATAAGATAACAAAATACTACTATGTTCATGTACTAGAAAAGTACAAAGGGAGATACCAACTACCAAGTGCTTTTTTTTTTTTTTTTTGAATCAACTACCAAGTGCATAAGATAGCAAAATATAAATAAAGTCCCCCGATTCCATATGGTGACAAAAAAGAACAGTGTGTAAACGATGATTGCAAAAACGAAATTTACTCACAAGGGAGGTTTTTGAATCAAATTCTAGAACGCAAGAACAACCTATTAAGAGCTATGAATTAAAAAAAAAAAAAAAAAGTCATGTTATTTAATAAACAAGCTGACACAATTTTTTTTTTTTGATAAACATGGAATATATTAAGAGCTAGGAACCAGCCACAGGGGCTGCAGTGTTACAAACACGGTTACAAAATAGATCAGAGAGGTCTTGCATCAACAGTTGAGACATCTCCATAGGCAGAGTGTCTAATAAACAAAAATCCTGTTGGCTAAAGACTGCCTTCTTGGCCAGGGCGTCGGCACAAGCTGACACAACTAATACCTTACTTTTGAATATGTTATGTAAAATGAATTTTTTATTTTTTATTTATTTTTGGAGAGACCACCAGCTAAAAGTAGGTTAGATGGCCACTTTATTTTTTGAATTTTAAGGCAATATTCAATTTGAAGGGGAATAAGACTTTATAAGTGTTAGCTCAAATTTAATTATGGACAATGGTAGTGAATTGTTTGCAACAACCTGAAAATAAAGTCTATTTTGTACGTCTAGTTCATTTTAAGGAGAGTAATGAGTAGATAAGCCTTTTTCTTTTCTTTTCCTTGGTTTGTTATTTCCCATGAATGCTAATGTTAAATTCAGCTAATTGGTCATTGTCCACTTTAGTATAATATTTATTTTTGTGTGAATTTCAGTTAACTTAATTGGTATTTTGACATAATGATAAAAAATAATTATTATAATACGGATCCCCATAGGTATAGATGCCATCTACAAAATTTATTTCTTTTTTTAATTTTTGTAGCATACTAAAACAGACTTAACACAGCTGTATATGTAGAAACCAAGCCTCAATTTATTGTTATATATGCAGAGTGTCACAAGCCCACTTTTCATTATCATCATACATAGAAGGCATCCAAATTACATAACCATGTGGGCAAGAGCTAAGAGGGTATTGGACTATAGATACATATAACTAAGATAAGTCTATTAGTTACAACCGAGAGTTAGCCTACCACCACCTTGGGCTGCCCTTGCCCTTGTTCCCACCATACAAGCGGAAGAGGCTAAAAGCAGACATACAAGAAATGGCAACCATGCTAAGGCTAACTAAGAGTGCACTCGCTATTCCCTCACCAATTTGGTTACAATACTTCCCATACATATTGCATATCTTCATCCATTGCAGTTCTGGCTGCCCCAACTTCGAGATCACTGCTGATTGTGCATTAGCAGCCACCGCGGCCACGGTCAAATATGCCATTACCTGCATAAACAAGTTAATTAGCTTTTCTTTTTAATGTTACAAGATAATTAATAATAGAGAAATGATATGTCTACAATATTTTTACAACATTTTACAACAAATCCTAAATGACATATTGTTACTAGTTGTTATTATTGGGACAAAAAAGTAATCTTAGTGTTAGGTTTAAATTTAAACCAATAATAACTAATCACCTGTGATTTGTTGTAAAAATATTGTAAAAATGTTATGGACATAGCATCTCTCTTAATAATATAAATGAAACATGACAAATGAACAGTTGCTACATGTTGCATCAAATTGATAGCACTAATTAGTGGCATTTATCACGGAGGAGTACCAAATGACCAGTGGACTTTATGGACTTTAGACATGGTATGACAGCCATGGATATTATATATATCTTCACGAGACAACACTATGCAAATTATCTACTGCCAAAATTGAAGATTATCATTTATGATCACCTCCAAATTAATCTAACAAGCACCCCTTCCTCATTAGTTATAGCTAGCACATGCAGTCACATATTTTGCCCTTTCCTCCATAGCAACTCTAATTAGCTTGTGAAAAACGTGTCCAAATCCACATTTTTGTCACACTAGTTTACATTTACCATTTCACACACATATCCACAATTGATACAAAAATGTCCACCTTTTAAAAATATTTACATTTTAACACATAAAAGTGAATGTGAAAGTGAAATAACCAATGTTATTCAGCAAAAAAAGAAAAAAGAAATAACCAATGTGGAATATGTGCTGTGAAGGGAGAGGCCCATAGAGAGGAAAGGGAGAAGGAAAGAAAAAACAAAATTGGACAAGAGAAAGAAGGTCCACAGCTTCGATCTTACCACCTAGTCAAGTCTTATCAGTCTGTCTCACAAATTTTATTTAGGAAGTACATTAATTGAGGTCATAAATAATAGTGCAAGGCTGCATTTAATTCACACGTGAAATGTTTCATAATCATATGAAATAGAAACAAAAATACAAGAGGCATATACTTATTAGTTTGGATTGCTTAACAATGATATATATATATATATATATATATCAGCATATGTGGCCCAGGAGTGTTCATCACTGACTACATACTACCGATTTGGACATCATGAGATAGTCACGTCAAGAGGACCAAAAATTTATTGGTAGACATGAAGCAACAGGATGTGATCAAAGGCCAAATGAACACATGCATATTACCTTGTTGTGCCGATGGTCGTTGTTTTTTTTTGGGCTAAATATTGCGTCGGTTGTGATAGTGACAAAAATGAGACATCAGACGTGCAGAGAAATGGCCCTACTGAGAATGCAGAAAATGATCTTTGGTTCATAGATATATACTACAAATCTAAAGATGCACAGCTACGTTATTTAAAATTTTAAATAATATGGTAGTCTATATGAAATAAAATTTCAACTATAAAAATAAACAAAAATGGATAGAATTCGAAAGGGAGAGGATACTGTTGCGCAGTGTGCTTATTGCTATTTGTAATTGTATGACACTCATGCAACTCCAGTGGGTTGGTTTAGTGGTTTCTTATGTCTCATGAGATTCAAAAGGGTTTTGGGCTTAAAATTCCGGGTAAGCGTCTTGAGGCTACCCACAAGAAACACGCACTCACGATAATAGTCAGGTAATCGAAGAGCTGGACACCCATGCAAGTATGCAACCAATTGTGACAAAGTTCTCAAGGGCCTAGACCTTTCAAGTTGATGAATCTGTTGCTTTGTACATTAACCTTCGGTTTGGCTTAAGAAATAAGAAGGAAAAGAAAACAATCAGATTAAGATCTTTGCTGATGATTCCTATACCAAATGAATGCTTTTGGGAGAAGAGGAAGATCCTTTTGTTTTTTACCCCTGAAAATATTAGAAAAGGTTCTGCAAGAGTCTGCCACAAGGGCTTTGCAATTGGGAGTGGAGGGAAATTCCTAAAACTGAGAAATAAAGTTAGGCTTTCATTGAGGCATAAAATTGGGAATGGTGAGCATATATTTGAGTGTAGGGGAGATAACACTTTGGGAATACTCCAATTGAGTAGTTAATATAACATATAGGGATACCACTTAACCCAAAATGCTTAAGCCTACGAGTTTGGGCCCAATTATGTTATATTAACCACTCTTTGTCATTCTTATTCAATGTGGGACTTCACTCACTCATGTATACTCAACATTGAGTGGCATGATGATTGACATATCGATGACCTTTTTGCTCTTGAATTATGGCAACAGAATCATGTACAATATCACTAACAAACCTCCTGATAAGTATTACTAATAATCATTAGAACTGGCCTCTTGCCAAATCTAATAGTGTGGCTGATATTGAAAGCAAGTTGGGTGCTTTAATTGTAAGAATAGTTGGTTTTCTTTGCGTTAAAACTTATCAGCCTATTGTGTGCTAGTTGCAACTAGTCTGTTTCCCTGAGAACATTCCTAAACATGCGTTTGTTGCTTGGTTGGCTATCTAGAAAGATAGGCTTACTGGTTGGGGGTTATAAAGGTGATCTTTACTACAGGAAAGAATTGAGACTAGAAATAATCTTTATTTTTCTTGTCCTTTTCTAAAGGGGTGTGACTAACTGCTTTAAGATGTTTGATCAATAGGCAAGTTGGGGATTGACTGAGTTGTGAAGAAGTTGGGAATTGAAACTTTTCAGCATACTTTGTGTATGATAGCCTAGTCTGTGATTATTACCATCGTTGATGCAATCCAAATGCTGAAATTTATAATGAGAGTGTTAGTCTGTTAGACCTGAAGAAGAGTTGGTTCATGCTGTGTTGTTTAACGTCAGGTGTCGGATTTATTGGTGCATTCGAAGCTCTATTCTTAACAGATCCCTTTGCTCCCTTTGAAGAATTCCATTGTGTTTGTGAGTTTTAATTGTTTGTGTTTGTACTTTGCAGTGCTAATGATGTTTTGTTAGCTGGTTTGTTTCAGTTGTGGCAGTTGGTTGTAGTGCTATGTTTGTGGTATCTGTTATGTTGGTGTTGTTCAGTAGTGTGGCAGCTTGTAGAGTCGGGGCTTGTTTTGGTATTTGTTATTGTTCTGGTGTATATTGCTGTGTGAATAATAAAATTTTCATTCATAAAACAAAAAGGTTCATTTCAGCATCTGAGATTCATTTTCTAGTTTATTAAACATAATAAAAACAATGGAGCTCAGTATAGCTGGTATACATTCAATTTTGTTTTAATATTCATTTTGCAAATAATCCAAACAGGTCAATAACACCTTTTGGGGTGAATAGTTAAGTGTAATTTTGTTAATGTCTAGCTGAGTTTAATGTTAAAAAAGGGGAAAAGGTTATTAGCACTATCAAAAAGAAAAACCAAAATCTGGGTAACTTGACCAAAAGGGGAGGAGATGAAATATTGGATCCTATCATCATGAGACATGATATTTAAGTATTTAACCAATTGTACTAACCTTTTATATTGTTACTGTGTATAATCCTAATAAAACTATGAACTTTACTTTCAATATCTTCAAGGTAACATACTCCTTCAGAATCTGAAGTTCAGATTTGTAATATTTTTCTTGTTTCACATGGATTTTCATGCATGCCATGTGCAAAAAGAAGAAAAGAAAATAATTAAGGCCATAAATAAATTAGCATAAAGGGTAGATCTTTGTTTTGTTTTGGATCACCATAAAAAAGTCTAGAAGGCAATGTACCTGATCACCAGAAAAGATTGCCCAAGCTAAGGGCTTGCTGAAAAGCACATGCCCTCTAATCATGCTCACAACACAACGCAACACTTGCATCAACGAGTACGCAGCAGCTATCCCATTTGCTATCACCAAAAAGCTGCAGAAAATGGTAACACGAAGCGAAATTTGATCACAAATAACCTCAGAGAGAGAGAGAGATAGTTTGAGATCTTACACAAGAGCTTTCATATCTGTATATTTAGCTTTCTTTCGGACTGAGAAGATTTCTCTGACCTGGGAATCAGTCCCCACAAGAACAGCTGCAAGAACTCCTAGGCCACAGATCACACACCTCAACACCAGCTCTGCCACCCTCACTCTCCTATCAACTACCTTCACATTCATGCTATGAGACACTGGGACATTCCCTGGACTTATACCAACACCCAAATAGCTCATCCTTAATTCCCAACACACACACACTTATAAAAGTCTAGAAAAACACAGAAGAGAAGTTAGAGACAACCCCCAAACTCACACAAGGCCACCCAGGCACTTACAACGACCAGCAATAATTTCCACTACTTTATACACAAACAGGGCAGACACAACTTTTATTTATTTATTTTTTCAATTGCTCAATATTTGGTGATTGAGATTAGTGCAAGCCTGTGAGGTGTGCCAATTGGTCAAAGCTAGAGGCAGCAGAAATGCATGACCTCTGTATGGAGAATGGGTACCTCATCGTTTTATAAGTACAGCATTCAATGGGGCTTTTAAGTTTTATAGGTCTAGTTCTGTATTTAAAGGACCTATAATATTTATTTCCTGGGAGTTTTATAGATATGCTAGGCCCATATAGAAAATGATAGACGGACAAGGTTCATTTTTGTTTATTAGCAATGCCACGTAAACACAAAATTTTATAACATTATTTATACATGCCTGTGGCAAGTTTGTACTCGGTTTTATTTGAGCTTAGTATTGACATTATTTTTTTAGAGAAATATTAATTGGTATTACAAGATGTTTTTTAAGAATGATTTATTGTGGAATTTAGGTAATAAAAAAAATGGTATGAATTAATAAGGGGATTGAAAATATTAATAAGATAACAAATAGAACTCAAAAAGTTATCTCTATTAACTTTATATAGTATAAAATAGGTTAAAAAATTTAGCCATAAATCAAAATAATTTGATACTAGCTTCTGAGCATGCGCTCACGTACGTGCTCAGAGGCTCTTCTATTTTTTGAGTAAAGATTAATAATTTGCATTCATTATAATTTGAGATTTCTACTTTTTCTAATCACAAAAAAAAAAAAAAAAATATGTGAGGTGAGTTTTGTAGATTTGAAGAGTTTTAAAACTAATAAAAGAGTGATCCTATTTTGTAGAGATTTAGAGAGTAGAAGTGAGAATTTAAATTAACGTCAAAGTAGAAATTTATTAGAAACAGGAAGACGTTTCAACGTAAAAATAGGAATTTATTATTTTTGTCAATTTACTATTTTAACCTCATTTTTAAATTTTAGATAGGGGTATTTTTGAGAGTAAAAAAAGTAATAACTAACTTTTTTTTGCCAATTTACTATTTTAATCCCATTTTTAAGTTATTGGTTAATTAATTTAAGGGTATTTTTGACAAAAAAAATAATAACTAACATTTTGAACCCTCTTAATATATATCTATAAAACTATTTTTTAACCGACACTAGTGCCCGTTAACACTCTACTACGTTAACAAATATTAAATTTTTTTTATTTGCATCTATAATAATAATAATAATAATATATTTTTTTTTTGGCAAGGTTGTCTTTCTCTCTTTCTCGGAAGAGGCAGAGTTCATGTCTCAAGTCCCAAGGAGTCAGAAAAGGAAAAGAAGGCCTTAAATTTTCTCATTGAACGATGGTGTGGTCAGTAGTGGAATTTATGATGCCCCATTACTTCTGCAAACTGCAACAGGCCATTTCAGAAAATGACAAACTAGAGAGCTTTTACACAACACCAACAGAGTAAGTCTACAGATAATTTAAAAAAAAAAAAAAAATTTACAAAAAATTTTACATTTGGTGAGAAGTAAAAAAATTATGTATAATAGTGTGTAAAAAAAAAATGCTTTGTTAATGGTCAGATAAAACATAAAAGTTGAAAAAAAGTTGTCTATATATTTTTTGGGTGTAACTGTAAGTAGCATTAATCTTACCTAGTATGAACATACGCAATAAAAAAGGAGAGGATGGTAGTTTGAAAGCTTAAACAAAAGCAAGCACAATAGGGGGATATGATAGATAAGAGGAATGATTAAAGTGGGTCACTTTGTCTTTGATGTTGATTTGCTCTCTGTGGTGGTAGTAGGTTATGTGATCTTATCACATGTTAGCATGATGAAATGTGACCATTATTCCCCCTTTGTGCAGGTGACCCCCACAAAGCCACGCGTTTTCTTAATCCGATAAACTTGTTTTAAAAGGAAATGACGGCAAAAATTCTCATCTTTGCCTTATTCTGCTGTCTAAGTTTTTCCCGTGACAGAAAAGAGATAGATTTTGCTTATAATAATAATAATAATAATAATTCATTTTTTTTATACATATTCCTCTAAAACACTTGTTTTCTCTTTCTCTTAGCACTTGTACTCTCTCTTATTAAAGGTATAGCCATCTCATTAAGGATAGCAAAATACCTCTAACTTGTCTTGCCTCTTACTTATCTAGCTTCCGCCTTGCATGGTTTTTCCTTGTCCAAAAAAGGGCAAGATAGAGATGGGGCACCTATAATCCAATCCTATCCCTCCTTACCATCTGTAGTTTCAAGTGCTAGGTTGGTGGCAAAAGATGTTCGAGATCATCAACTTAAGGACACCTAAGTATCAAACCTACTGCCATCTTGATGTGGGTAGTAGCCATAAGAAGAAGAAGATGTCTATTTTAAGAAGATAATCTTAAGTCCATTAAGTGATAAGACCTGAAATTCACCAGGAAAAAAAAATCACAAAAAGTTACCAAAACTAAATTAAATTACGTGGAGGCTATAATCCGTTTAAATAACAAAAGAAACCATAGGGCATGAAATTAGGTGACAAAATAATGAATTTTACCGAAAATTGGTAAAATTGAGATAATTGTAAAATCAAATCCTATTGTCTCTAGGAGACGTCCCAAAATAGACGGAATTTTATTTAGGCTTTTAAATTAAAAGTTTTAATTGAAACAAAATTACTAAAAACAACAAAAAAGAATATTTCATAGTCCAAACAAAGAAATTTTTCCGAAAAGTAGCTTCGGTTGTGGTAGAAGGTAACGAGTTCTACTCCCAGTTCGTTATTTTTCATGTTGCCAATTTTCACATAATTCCATCACCATTGCCGGTGATTTCTACTAGCACTTTTCTACTTCCTAGATTTCTTGTCCACTTACTTTTGACAGTCTGTCTGCTGAAGGAAAATATGTGCTATTTGTTCTACATCACATCTAGAGAATGAACCACAGGCAATACTCACGAAATTATTGCATAACACTACTTTAGTAGTTGGTGAAGGCGAAAATGATGGTCCACTTCAACGCCTCATTGGGACTAACAGGAGGAAGCATGTAGTTAGGCAGAGTTAAGTTCATGTAGTAGGTATTGTATTTTAGATATTTTTATAATTAAATTAAGTCATATGATTGAATTGTCTAATATAAGGTACATGGAATTAAGTGGTTTATTTATCGATACAATTACATGATTGAATTTAATTAGAGAACAAAGTACAACACTTAAAGATATTAAACCTGAGTTTTGTTTATATATTTAATTTTTATTGTACTTCTAGTATTTATATATAGACAAAACTTAGATACAGTTTTTTAGATTTTCCAATTTTTTATTAATATAATAAAAACTATTATACTTGTAAGGACAATTAAGTTCAACTGTATAGTTCATTGGCCAATACAATCATGTATTTGAATTCAATTGGAAAGTTTAAGGTACATGGAATTTACCTTTCTTATATGTATTACTACAAGAATTTCATTTATAATTGTTCATCCTATGCTTAAAGAACCTAATACTATGAATTGTTCAAATTGACCCCTCTTCTTTAATTCAACTAGTTATAATTGATAGAAAATGATTATGTGGTTTGCATGTGACCACTTTACTATAAAAAAAATATTTTAAAAATAATACATATACAATATATTACCAATTTGTTTTTGTTAATTTGAGCTGGTGGATCAATTTGGGCAATTTTTAAACCTAAAGAATCAATAATACAAAATTGATTGCATAAGGGGTTAGTTTGCAACAAATCCAAACCATGGGGGGTTGTTTTGCATTTTGCCAAAAAAAAAATTTGACGTAGAAATTATGTGGTAAGTGTTAAAATAATGGTTAAATGTTTAAATTTATTATTTCTAATAATTTAAACTTTTGAGACTGTTAGGAACCTAGAGGTTCCTAATGGGGATGAGTATGAATTGTAGGGGGATTGATGGGAATTGTAGTCACCCTCCACACACAGAGAGAGAGAGAGAGAGAGAGAGAGATGTACTAAGAAATTGGTTTATTCTTCAATTGATATTTAATGTTGAATTACAATCATGTATTTATAGGAGACTATCTCTAATGTCATTGGCCCACATGGCTCAAGATAATTTGTTAGTTAATTCAACATGTGCTTTATAAATTAAGCCATGTGTTAAATGAGCTACATGTGCTCAAATCCTAACTAACTCATCCTAATCTCAACCAACTACCTAACTATCTAATTAAAGGGATTACAACAATTATTTCATATTCCTAACATTTCCTCCCATTGAAAACACCTTACCCACAAGGTGTAGTTGAGAAATGACACCTTCATTAAAGGAGATCTTTCAATGGACCAATACCTTAGTGACATTTTGATCACCGTATTCATGCATTTCTCTTTGACAAGTGGTCCTGTGCACATGAAGGTTTCTTCTTCGTAGATTTTCAAACTTTGCTCGAATTCTTGAGCCTTCCATGGTTCTTCAATCTTCAAGGTCTCATTGGTTCTTTGAACCTTAGAATGTTCTTGTATCCTTAAGACCTCATTTGATTCTAGAACCCTTAAAATTGTTGGCGCTTGCATCTTGGATTCTTGGATCACTGACACTTGGATTGAAAATTCTTGAATCATAGACTCTTGAATGGAAGCCTCCATTGGTGCATCAAGAATTGGTTCTTAGAAGAACATCATCACCTTCTTTGTTGGTTCTTTGGATTGAACTTCAAGGGTAGTGTCTTCATGTATATCATCATCCACTTTGACACAAAAATCAATATTCCGGCTTGCAACAACGGCAATAGATTCTTGGAACTTAATTTGTTATTCGAGTTCCATTGAATCAAGAGATTGTAACTCGTCTTCTGTCATATTCTCAAGATCCTCTTGCAATCTTGAGAGCCCTTCTTTCATGGCCTTTTTAGATTCAGCCAAAGCCTTGACCATCTTTGAAATATCATTGACATCCTCTAAGGATTTATTCAACATTTGTTGTATTTCTTTCAAAAGTCTTCTTTCAAAAGTCTTCTTTGGTCACAATTGCTTGTCTCAAGATTGACAGCTCTGATACCAATTGTTAGGAACCTAGATGTAACACCCACCTCACTTAAATTGAATTTAATTGCTTCTAGAGTGGAATTGATGAATTATTTAATTTATTTTGAAGGTGATATTATTTTATATTATAATCACTACAAAGAAAAAAGAAAGAAAGATGTAATGTGAGAGTTATTTTGTAGATTATTCATTCTAAACTTTTAGTCTCCTTATCAGTTAAGGAAAAGGATAAGAGATTAAAACGTATTTGGATTAGGAGTTTAAGTGTTATTGGAATTCTTTAGAGTTTTAGCCTATCTAAACAACCTTAATATGAGTTTCAGTGGGAATTAAAGTCTTGGAAGCTTATTTAAGTTTTATAGGCTTCTTAAATGCTAAAGAGATAAGTTTTAGTGGGTTTTAAATTTCAGCCCAAGTGAAAACAGTTTTAATGTGTAAAGCTGAAAGGTAAAATAGTATTTAATTTGTGAAACGTAGAGAGAGAAAGACTGCAAAATTACAAGAAACAAACTCTGCATCCATGTGGTTGTGTGGTCAGGTATATCTCTCTCTCAAACATTCATGGATATAACCTACGTTGCTAGAGTAGTTTAATAGATTTGCTTTAATATCCCATATGAACTCTTGAATTAGGCGATAAGCTTTTGAGTGATTAGTTGCTAGAGTTTACGCATGGTAGTAGGGTTGGTCTTTTGAATCTTGTAATCTATATTATGGTCGAGTTTCTAAACTTTTATCAATACATGCTTCAGGTCACTAGGTCCTACGAGTAGGAATTACTTGGTAAACCTATTGTATTCTTTTTATGGCTTACGGGTAGGAAAATCCTTGGATATTATATATATATATATATATATATATATATATATATATATTAGATTAAATTTCTAATAGTCAATACATGCTATAGGTTGCTATGTCCTATGGGTAGAGATTTCTATGGATGCTATATATATATTTGTATCTTATAGAGTATTTCATGGAGGTGTTGAAGTGTTATATGAAATCTTAAAGAAATTATGGATCAGACACTTAACTAGACAATAGTTGTATTGATATTAACCTATTAGGACTTGATGAAAATCTTGGTGAACCGCTAGCATGCACATTCTCATTAGATGATATCCTTATGGGTGGTAATACCTCTATTAGCCTCAAAGACATAATAGTAAAAAGGAGAAGTAATATATTATGGAGGATTGTAGATATGTTTAAAGGCTAGTAAATTATTAGGAAGTGTCCCTTACATCCTTATGATATACGTCAAAGTGGATTAATTATATAATTGTGTTACTCATTTACTTTTAGGTGTAGAGGAAGAGCTCATTTGATTTTGGATCTAGACTACGAGTATTAGCAACTAGAGGTAAGTGGACTTCAGAACATGACATCTTTCAAGACGTGTATATTTATATATATTTTTTTGGTAAAAATATATTTATATATACATAATTGCAAAAGTGAAGTTTCAAAAATTTATACCATTATCAATGCTTTATACACATACTTGAATTTTATTATGGCGTAAATGCACTTTTAGTCCCTACATTTTGACGTTTTTCCATTTTAGTCCCTACATTTTATTTTTTCCACTTTTAGTCCCTAAACCAATTAACGCCCCTTCATTTAAGTCCTTGAAGCTAACTTCCGTCACTAATCTAACGGGAACCAGTAACGGATGAATAAAATAATATTAAAAATTTACTGTAGCACTGATACATCAATATATAAATTAAAAAAATTAATTTATTAATTTTAACTAAAAAAAAAAAAAAAACAGAAATAAAAAATCATGCTCAAACGCATCTTCATCTTTTTGAAAGCCCAGACCCATTCTTCTGGATTTTTGCCTAGAATAAATGTAGGGAATAACGTATCACAATTGAAATCTGCCACTAAAAAGAAAGATTAAGACCCATGAAAAATAACCTCACCCACGCTATTCGTCAAGCCACCAGATCAAACAACTGATGGGTGGCAACGGTGAAGGGAGAGCCAGTGATGGGTGGGTTTGTTCTCTCTTTTCTCTATCTCGACCCATCTCTCTCAGATCGGCATGGAGGGTGTGGGTTTGTGGGGATCGGCATGATGGAGGGTGTTTGTTTGTGGAGATTAGCGTCTGTGGTGGAGATCGGCGTTTGTGGTCGAGGTTGAGGTGTGGGTCACGATGGTTGCTGGGCTGTGGAATCGATGAATTGGTGGTTGGGTTATGGAAATCGATGACTGGGTTGTGGGAATCGGTGTTTAGGTTGTGGGATTCGGTGAGTGGATTGTGTGGGTTTCGATTTTGGTGGGTTTGGGTTTGCTCAGATTGGCGTGGAGGGTATGGGTTTGTGGGGATCGGCGTGGTGGAGGGTGTTTGTTTGTGGAGATCAGCGTCTGTGGTGGAGATCGGCGTTTGTGGTCGAGGTTGAGGTGTGGGTCATGATGGTTGCTGGGCTATGGAATCAATGAATTGGTGGTTGGGTTATGGAAATCGATGATTGGGTTGTGGGAATCGGTGGTTGGGTTGTGGGATTCGGTGAGTGGGTTGTATGGGTTTCGGTTTTGGTGGGTTTGGGTTTGTGGGTATGGATTTGGCAGTGGTGGCGGTGGTGGTGTTGTTGGATTTTAGGTGGTGGTGGCTGCCGTGTTGTGGGTTTGATGTTGTTGCTGGGTTTGATGAGAAAGAACTTCATTTAATTTAAATAAAAAATAACCAATTAGGGAATATGGAGGTCGTTGCTGGGTTTGCTCTTTGATTCAGGGTTTGATGTTGTTGTTGAAGATTGATTATAGGGAAGAACACAAAGAACATGAACATGTTCTTCATGTTCTTTCCAAAAAAAAAGAGAAACAAAATTAATTGAAAATCTTTTCTTTTCTTTTTAAATTTTATTATTATTTTATTCATCCATCAGTGTTCCCGTTAGATTAGTGACGGAAGTTAGCTTCAAGGACTTAAATGAAGGGGCGTTAATTGGTTTAGGGACTAAAAGTGGAAAAAATAAAATGTAGGGACTAAAATGGAAAAACGTCAAAATGTAGGGACTAAAAGTGCATTTACGCCTTTTATTATTTCTTATATATTACTTTGAAGCTGTATAAGTTAAGAATGACTCAAAACTATATTTTTGAGAAAGTATTTATTATATGATATATGGTTTGTATTGAAAATATTGTAATAAAGAAAGAATGTTTTCAAACGGTCAGTTAGACAGTCTGCAACATTTGCCAACATAGGGTTAAGTGTTGGTATTCGGCCGATGTAGTGTTATTGTGGTGTGGTGCAGTATTATCGTTTGCTCTTTAGAGCCAGTGTTATTGTTTGATCTTTGGAGCCAGTGTTGCCTCTTTTAGATTAGTGTCATTGTTCCCCATGGGAATCACTCATCGAATGTTTAGCAGTTTATGTCTTTGTTTGACTAATGTTTTCCATATCGAACTACTATTTTATTGTTATTGATCTTTATAAGTGGAAAAATTGTTTATTACTATAATATATTGTTTCTACCTATTTAGTGTATTTTGGCTAACTAAAGTGGTTACTATTTTATTTACTGATTACAGTGTTATAGTAAATGTTTTATTTTTGACAGTTTTATAGAATATATTATATTATTGTTAAAACTATTTGTAAATGTTTTGTAAAGATTATATTTTGTCAATGATATTATTGTTTTGTTTTGAAAGACATCCTCATGTTATGTAATCTCTTATTAGGCTTCTAGCTTACCCCTCCCCCACCCCCCCTTCTCCACCCTTTCAGATTAGAGTAGTGGAATATATTTTGGTGGTAGATCATTGGAGCCATAGATTGAAGACTTCTTTTGGAGTTATGTTAGTCGATGGACTGTTTTATTATGTTTTCTTAGGATAGTGACTTTAGTATTCGTGAAACTATTTGGGATTGTATTTGGAGACTTTATTGTTAAAGTTTTAGTTTGATGGATTTTTTAAGAAATATTTGATGGTTTGATTCTTATTTGTGGATATTTAATTACACTTTGTTCCATTATAACAAATGTTGATTATTTATAAGACAGGTTGTGTATCTAAATCCTTAGTTTGGGTTTCGGGTGTTACACTAGAGGTTCCTAATGGGGATGGGTATGAATTATAGGGGGATTGATGGGAATTGTAGTCACCCTCCAGAGAGAGAGAGAGAGAGAGAGAGAGAGAGAGATGCACTAATGTATTAAGAAATTGGTTTATTTTTCAATTGATATCTAATATTGAATTACAATCATGTATTTTTCAACATGTGCTCTATGAATTAAACCATGTGTTAAATAAACTATATGTGCTCAAATCCTGACTAACTCATTTTAATCTCAACCAACTACCTAACTACCTAACTAAAGGGATTACAACAATTATTTCATTTTCCTAACAAAGACAATGGGTAAATTATCATAAATCTTGGAGTAGTTGGATCCATAACTGGTGGAAGTATTCAAATATATATATAAAGTTGAAACATATCATTTATTGTTCTTACACTTTAGTCGAGCCACATCATCACCATGTCACAATTTTTTTTTTTTTTGGGTTTCCACTTCACACATTATCTATAATCAATCATCTTTTCTCTCTCTCAACTCATCATCATCCCCATCATTAATTTCCCAACTTATTTTTACACATTCTTCAACCTTTTCCCTCCCTTTTACTTTTTCATATCCCCACCACTATCTACCTTAATATCACTCTTCCTCTATCACTTTATTTTCATTTTATTTTTGGCGCCTCTTTTTATTCCTATCCTCATACTATAAATTTGCAATTCACTCTCTCATTCTATGCATAGTTTCCCCACACAAAAAAGGTTATTTCTCTCTCCCTCTCTCTCAATTTTTTTTTTTCATTTTTTTAGTGGATTTTATTATTTTTCTTGCATCTCTACTTTAGGTTGATGAATTTTTGTGTTCTATATAACTTTACTTTAGGTTGATGTGATTTAGTTTTTTATTTTTAAGTTGTTATCTTTTTTGTTTTTTGTTTTTGATTTCATAGGTGATATCTTATTGAATTATAAAGATAATATATAAGAAATATAATGTTATTCTATTACATAGCATAACTTAGATAATTTGGTGTTTATTACAATATCTTTTATTTTTACTCTTTTTCTTCTCATCTTATTTTCTATAAATTTTTTTATTTTATCTCATATTCTCTCTTGAAAAAGTGATTATTCTCTCTCTCAATTTTATATTCTTCCTTGCAACTCTATTTTAGGTCAATGAATCATTATATTTTTTTAGACTCTATTTTGGGTTATATGTATTTGTGTTGTATTTTTTAGTTCCCTATCACAGGTAGTCTCTCTCCCTCTTGTACTTTTGGTTAGATTTTTGTTTGACTTAATACTTAGTTATTTTGGAAGTGATAATTAAATTTGAATAATATATTTGAAACTTAAAAAATTTAGTTGTAAAGAAAAAAAATTAGGAAATATATCAAATTGGTCCTGTTCGGTTCACTTCAGTCTATCTGGTCTCTTACGGTCCATTTGGTCCAATTCAGTCCAATTTAGTTTATTTGATCTACTTAAAGCATTAGCATCCAGTATTTAGAAAATATAACATTTTACCACCTCAAAAGTTTCTTTATCTATTATACCATACCATTTTACAATATACCTAACATCCCAACTTTTAATTTCCATACAACATATTAAAATAATATATCTATACAATAAAATAATATAACCCAATACCCAAATAAAACCCATAACCTAATAAAATATTATTTTAAAATATACCATCTTATTACAGTACCATCTTATGTATAAGATGGTATTGTAGCACAATTGTAAATTTTTTTACAATTAGAGTTCCAGATAATGCACACTTTTAAGGTTTGGGTGCTATAAATTTACAATTTGGGGGGTTTACAATACCCAATGCCAATGTTCTTAATTCACTTTGGTCCATTTTAGTCCAATTCAGTCCACTTTTCTCTATTCGGTCAATTTGGTCCACATATGTCCAATTCGGTCCACTTTGGTCCATTTGGTCTAATTCAGTCCATCTCAGTTTACTTTGGTCCATTTAGTTCAATTCAGTGTACTTACTTAAGAATGGAAAAAAGACAGGTTTTGGTTGAAAGCACTATCAATTAGATGAGTAATATCAATTGAAATTATAGGATAAGTTTTGGTTATCATAATAATCTTCTTAAGAGAACGAGAATTAGAGTAGTAAATTTAAAAATTAAAAATTATAGTTATACTAAAAGAAATTAGGAAATATGATACATAATAACAATAGTTAAAAGAATATGGACCATTTCAAAAAAGAATAATAATATCAATAAAAAACATAAAAATATAAAATTTTATATTTGTAAAAATAGAGTGATGGAAATTACTTTTTGAAATTGTTTAATTTTTACAAAGAACTAATTATCTATAATAAAATTTAGAGAATAAATTATATATTTAAGGACTCAAAAAGAAAAGCCCTAGCCCACCTAGAATAGTGGCCCATAGTCCTTCAAGTCAAGCCCAACACAATGAATTTTTTTAAGAGAGTGGGCTTCTGAATCAAGTGCAATGCTAAGGAAATTACAAACTTAGGACCAACAAAACCAAAGCGGTTAGTGTGATTGAAAAGAACAACAATTCAATATAAGCTCCTCCTCGAGCAAGTCTGAGGATGGGTTTCTCATTAATAAATAGGAGTGATGTGTTTACAGAATGGTGTTGTGCTCTCTCTTTCTATGCCTTTTTTCTTGTAAGGTGTTCCTCCTTTATTTCTGTGGGGTTCCCTTCCTTATATAGTCCCTTCCATTGCATCTCAGCCTCCCATCTGTATGTTTCAGGGGAACCATTTGGATGCTTGTCCCATTACAACCCTTCTGGAGGTGGTAGAGAGGGCTTTGAGTTGTGAAATCATTGTTCATGTGTCTTTTCCTCATAAATACGGCCAGTTCAGTTGGTGCAGTGCATTAAATGTGGAGGTGGCAGTCACCTTCCTAGATATTTCC
Source organism: Quercus lobata (assembly GCF_001633185.2). Classification (NCBI taxonomy): domain Eukaryota; kingdom Viridiplantae; phylum Streptophyta; class Magnoliopsida; order Fagales; family Fagaceae; genus Quercus; species Quercus lobata. The sequence goes on from NC_044908.1 coordinate 68,842,345, forward strand.
CCATTCCATTGCTTGCGCAACTCTGTTGTCTTCCCTGAACCTTTACTTTCCGGTGTAGGTAGTTACTTAAAGTATTCCCAAGGTGTCTTTGCTCCTTCAGATCCTCGGTCAGCGGACCAATTTGCATTTTCTCGGACCCCTCATTCACAATTGTTGTCTGTTTCAGAATGATCTTAACGTTTTCCCTCCTTGGACTTGGTCCACGTGTTAGACTTTGGTTAACATATATGTGGATTTTTTAATCATCCTCGATCAAGACCCATGGCCTAAAAATGCGCTCGGATCATTTATTCCCACAATATATATTCAATATAAGTTTTTTATTTGTTTTAATTATCATAATAATCTCCTTTAAGATAATCAGGAATTTGAATAATTTATTTGAAACTTAAGAAGTTTAGTTGTACCAAAAAAATAAAAAAAAGGCTCTATAACATAATTTTGAAGAATATGGACCACCTTATAAATGAATAATATCAATCATCAATCAAACACACCCAAAATGATAGAATGATATATTGGTGGAGATAGAAAGATGAAAAATAATTTTAAAAATTGTTTAATATTTAGGAAGAATAAAATTATTTTCAATAAATTTTAGAGAACAAATTATACATTATATTACAATTACAAAATGATTATCTATTCCCATGCATCACGTCGTGGGTCTGCGATTGTTAATAATTTAATAATTGAAGTCATTGTTTCCTAACAATTTAAACTTTAAAAATAGATGATATTTTGGGTCTGTTTGGAATTTGCTTATTTTACTGAAACCGAAATTTTTTTTGCTGAAAGTACGGTAGATAAAGGTAAAAGCTAGCTGTAATAGTATAGTGAGATCCATGAATAGTACCAAAAAGTATAGTAGGGCTCATAAATAGTAGCAAAAATAAGCTGAATATTAAAAATAAGTTAGCAAAATTAATCATGCCTGTAAAGTTGAATTTATTCAACTATGTGTTGGCTTTATTCTGTACCAAATTTACTTGTAATTCAGCATCTAGAAACCTTATATTTAGGTGAGAATAATGTAAGGGTTGTGTGTGAGAGAGTGTTAAGAATTGATCAAGTGTGTGCATCAAGAGGCAACTTGCGATTGGATCTCATGATTGACTTGTAAGGGTGACCTGCCAGAAACTAGCACACGTGTAGAGCATGCAGGAAGTTGAAGGGTCAGGACAACTGGATCACTACAGGACAAAAATTACAGTCTGGCATTTTTGTTAATTGGCGACCGGAACTCGCGACTCATCCCAGTCGCGAAGTGACTCGCCAGTATACTCTATTTTGCTGAAAATTGACTTTTCACATTTCATCTCATACCTTACTATAAATATTCTTATACTCACGAAATGTAGAGAGCTTTTAGAGAGAATTTTGAGAGAGAAATCCTAGAGAAAAACAAGATTGATTCATCCACAATCTTATAAATTTGATTCTCCAAATTTCTCTACTCTCACCCTCTCCATTGTCATACCCTTGAGAGGATCTTAATCCAAATCCTTACCTCACCAAATTCATATCAGTGAGAAGGTTATTGGTGTTTGAGAAGCAGTTCAAGAGAGAACCAATTTGTATTGGTTGATGTAATGGGCTAATTGCTGGATCCAGTAAGCTAGAGAAGACACGGTTAGGCGTAACTTTCTTGGAGCAAGAAGTTTGGAGGGCTTAGGTGCATTGGATAGATTAGGCTAGGAGGGTTTATTGCTATTTATATATCCTAACTGATTTTCTAGTGGATAATTTACCACTCGGTGGAGAGGTTTTTCGCTAAATTTTTCGGTTTCCTCTTCGATAACACGTGCCAGTGTTATCTTGTGTTTACTTTTCTCTATCCCTTACTCTTTACTTTATATTATTGCAAAGTTGTGATTAAAATATAGCTTAGAGTAGTTTGCATATTTAGGTATTGCTTATATTTTATATTCCACACATACATTGTTTGAATATAAGCTTGTATTGGATAATTTGTATTTGGGGGTCTAAACATTCAAAAGTGTTTTACACACTAAGTGAGTTTTCAATGCCAAACAGACACTTTATCACAAAAAACCCAAATGACATTTTTGGGTTAGCTATTAGTGCTTGATAATTTCCTTAGATCAATGGGGTTGAAAGAATTCTGCACCTCAACGTAATATAAAAAATTAGCAGTAATTTGAGCTTTTGGGTGGTGTGGAGGGAAGCTAGGAAGTCCCGAGCCAAGCTTTACCCATGTAAAAATATGGTATTACTTTCAAGTTTCAACTCACAGCTAATTGGCAAATGTTCTTGAAAGTTCAATTAATGTAAAAACACCCTTGAACGTTTAGACCCCCAATTTATAAATTAACCAATTCAAGGTTTATGTCAAACAACTAGTGTGCGGAAAATGAAAAAAAGTTATAAAATAGAATTGGAAAATAATCTAAGCCAAATTAAAATCACAACCCACAGTAGATAATAAAAGGCAAAGATAAAAGAGAAGGAAGATGCAAACACAAGGACAACACGCGATGTGTTATCGAAGAGAAAATCGAAACCCTTGGTGTAAAACCTCTCCGCCGCCCTCCAAGCGGTAAACAATTCACTAGAAAATGTAGTTGGGATATATGGACAGCAATAGACCCTCCAAGCCTAATTTACCCAGTGCACCTAAACCCTCCAAGTTTCTTGCTTCAACGAGGTTGCGCCGAACCTATTTCTTTTCTAGCTTCCCGGATTCCGCTACTTGACCATAGCATCAACCAATGTAAATTGATTCCTTCCTAACTGCTTCCTTGAACACCAAACAGCCCTCTCACAGTAATGGATATGGTGAGAAAAAAGTTTTGGTAAAATGCCTCTTAAGAATTTGACAATGGAGAGGAAGAGAGTTGAGGAATTTGAAGAGACTCTTATGTAAAGATTGTAGATGAATAAATCTTGTTTTACTCTAGGGTTTCTCTCTCAAAATTCTTTCCAGAAACTCTCTTTCTTTTATGGGTATAAGGGGTATTTATACTGGGGTGAGAAAAGAATGTGAAACGTCAGGTTTTTCAAAACAGCGGTGGCTCGCGGCTTGAACTCGCGGCTTGACTGAGTCGCGAGATCCAACCGCGCGATAACAGAATGACCAGTTGTCCTATTTTGTCCTGTAGTGCTCCAGCTAGCATAACGCTTCAACTTTTGGCATACTTGGCACTTGTACTGCTTCTGGCAGCTTGCAGCCGCAAGTCACCCGAGAGATCAAGCCACGAGACTCTGTTTTCTTGCACACTTTTGAGCATTCAATCACTCTAACTCACTCACTACCCTTACAACAAACCCACCTAAATACAAGGTTACTAAATGCTGAAATACAAGCAAATTTGGCACGGAATAAAGCCAACAAGATGGTTGATAAAATTCAACCTTACTGATGATGCCGAAAATAATACCACCAGCGAGTCACACGTTCCTCGTACGTCGCAAATGGCACCTGCACAATGAAAAGGAATAACCTAGCAGAGAGTACTGGTGTGGTACTGGCCAAACACCCTTCGAAGGTCAAGTTAGAACTATTTTCACTGCTCTAGAGTGCTAGAGAGCGTAAATTATGCGTACCTTGGTTTGTGAGGGTGCTTGGGTTTTTATAGTAGTGAAGGCTACCCCTCTTTTCCTTGGAGTAAAAGTCTTTTCCTTATAGGAGTCTTCTTGGGCGTATTTTACGGGATTCTTTCCATATAGGAGTCCTTAGGTTTCATGAAACGTGGGGAGCAAGTTATATACTTACACATGCAAACGTGCAGATCAAGATTCCATAAACAGACGCCGTCAGTTTCTGTTAACCCGTCAGTTTATGTTTATCCCGTCAGCTTTAGGATGTTCAACTTTATGTGGAGTTCTTGCATTTCATATCCCCGTCAGCCTTGAAGGAATGCTGACGGCAATAACATCTCGTCAACCTTGTCAAGCCTGTACCGTCACTCTTGTCTACCTAATTTTATCCTCATCACTTGCCCCCTACTCCATACCTCCGTCAGACTCTATAATGACAGGTTGTGGAGTTTGTTTTCTAAAGAGGCAGGGATATCGTTCGCGTGGATCCGTGCATTTAATACCTTGGACAGGTGGCTCGTTCCTATTGGCTCTGCTTCGGACGAGACGTCGCTTCGTCTTTCGCACCCTTTTTCCAATATATAAATAGCATCTCCCCTTCATTTTCACTATTTCTACCCTGTTGATCTTCTGGAAAGAGAGACCGTCGCTCACATTCCGTCAGTTTACGGTCCGTTAGCTCAAACGTCACTGTCATTAGGGCCATCCAGAAAGTCACCATACTGGTAAGTTTTCATCTCCACTTCTTTCTCCTCTCTTTTTTATTTCTGCCTCATTAGTGAGAACGTCAGTTTAGGTACTTAGATTGGATCCATCACTTGTAGGTAGTCAGATGTCAAGTGACGCGTCTTGTGAGGAGTCGTCAGCCTGCGAAGGAGCGGGCTACGACGAGACCTATGGTTCTGGAGATGAGTCAGACTTTTCCCTTTCGTCAGAGAGAGAGACGTCGGCACAATCTCCTGACGTTGATGAGAGTTTGGCTGAGGGAGATAAGGATGAGGAGAGAGGGGATGGAACGGATGTTGACGGAGAGGAGAGCGACGGGGATGAGGGTTCCAGTGAAGGAACCTCAGAGGGTGCCGGAGATAACCGTCCCTTCATTCTTCCTGAGGATTGGGTCGTCAACAAATTTTTGCCTAGAATGAGTGGTAAAGTTTTTAGGGAGTTACGTGTTCGTTATCAAATCCCAGACCATATCCCAATCCGTCTCCCTAGAGAGGACGAGAGGTGTTACTCTGGGAGGACAGTTGATGTTGGCATGTATGATGCCATGTTCGCTGCGGGACTTAGGTTACCGTTGATGGCCCTACACCGTCAACTTGCAGACTTCCTAGGCATATCCGTCACCCAAATTGCCCCTAATGCCTGGAGGACTTTCATAGGAGCAGAAATCCTATGGGGCAATCTTAGTGGAGGACACTGGCAGCTTACTCTAGACGAATTCTTTTATTGCTATAGGCCCCATCATATCGCCTCGTCCAAGGGGACATATCATTTCAACGCCAGGGAGAAAGGGTTACGGCTTGTATCAGACATGCCAGATTCAAATAGGAAATGGAAGAGTAGGTACTTTTTTGTTGAAGGGACAGATTGGGTTTGCCGTCAGGAAGAGTGGGCGACGATGCCTCGCGGCTATTTTGACAACACCTGGGCCTTTGTCAAGGACTCAGGTCGACCCCGTCAGCTATGTTCTTTCTGTTTATTTTTGAGGTGACGTCATTAACACTTGCTTTTTGTTTCTTTCAGCTTATACCCGTTCGCACGTAACTGACGAGCAAGAGGAGTTCATCCAACGGATTCTGGAGATCCCTTTGGAAGATCGTAAGTGTAGGGATTTGATCACCCTCGACACACTTCATTTATATTGTGGGGGTCCAGAACCGTCAGCGGCAGCCCGAGGGTTGGAGCAATTTTCACGCCGACGTGAGTAAACTTTTATTTATCCCGTCAGTTTTATTCCTCCGTTACTTGCCCTAACGGTATCCTTTGTGTTGTAGAAATGGACTCTGCGAAGCAAAGGATAAGGGCTGCCGCAGCTCGTCAGAAAGAGGAGAGAAAAAATAAGGAGGCAGGAGGGGAGGCTTCGTCAACCCCAAAGGCCATCGCTAAGGTGACGAAGAGGAAGCCTGACGGGAGCGATAGCCGGCCCGCAAAAAAGGCTGCCGTCACCCCCGGGGACGAAACGCTGAAGGAGAAATCCTCTCCTAAGTCTAGCCATGGCACGGGCAAGGGGGTGATGACCTCTACTAGTCCCGTCAGCGAGGGTCCCAACCGTCTCCTGACCCACAAGGACTATGCCATCGGGGAGGTTGAGTCCTTGATAAAACTGACAGATATAGAACCTTGTGACCAGGTGGGGACGGAGGACTTAGGGGCGTCAACCCTCTTCGACCTCACCAGGATATGTTTACTATGATTATGTTTGGGGAAGCTCTGTTTTGCTTTGGTATATTTTTTGACTGACGGATATGTTTTCTTAGGCCTTGGTGTGCGTCAAGGCCCTTCAAGACCATTGTGCGGCGAAGGAAGGGGTCGTCACTCGAGTTCGCAAGCACAACACGAACCTGTTGAATCAGCAAGCTTAGTACAAGGAAGCCGTCCGTATCCTAAACAAGGAGCTGCAGGAAGTTAAGGAGAAGCTGACGGAGGTTAGCCGTCAGAATGATAAGCTCCAGGAAGAGGTGATGGGTCTAGGCGAAAAGCTGCAGATGGCGGGGGCTGACGCGATTAGAGATTTTAAAGTGTTGCAGTCTTTCATTGACTCATGTGGTCGATATTATGGCACTGGGTTTGAAGACTGCCTTCAGCAGGTCGCGTCGGTTTACCCGGAGTTGGATTTGTTTGGGATCACCATGGATGATGGAGATGACGGCCTTCCTCAGCCTACTCCTGATCATGACGGTAGTGTGGTCCTAGCTCAGCCTGCTGCCAACCCTGCTGCTTCTGATTCTCCTGCCCTGATTGTGGGTGTTGAAGACCATCAAGCTGATGGCAAAGATGCTGACGTTCCTGCCTCTTAGTTTTTATTTCACATTTTAGCCATGTATTTACTTTATGGACAATGGTTGTATTTTAATTATTTGGAAAACAGTTGTAGTTTGGAATAGTTGGCAAACAATGCTAAAGTGCCCTTTTGGTTTTCTGGGCCTTTTGTTTATATATAGTGGTATGCTTTTACTTCCGTTGCTTTTATCTATATGATAACCCGAAATTCTGGTAGAGTTTTCCATTTGTTTTTTGAATTTTTTCGTATGGTGATTGCCTCACCACTTTAGACCGTCAGTTTTTTAGCTTTGGCCCAGATGACTGTCGTCTTTGTAGGCCCTTTTGCTTGAGGGCTGTCCGTATGATGATAGCTTCATCTACAGGACCGTCAGCTTTCTGGCCTTTCCGGACCGTCATTTTCTCGGCCTTAGCCTTGACATCCTTGACATCTTTTTTGGCCAGTCTGTTTTTTAGGACCTTGTCCATGTGATGATTGCTTTATCTATTGGGCCGTCAGCTTTTTAGCTTTTCTGGACCGTCATTTTCTCGGCTTTAGCCTTGATGTCCTTGACATCTTTTTTGGCCTGTCTGTTTTTTAGGACCTTGTCCAAGTGATGATTGCTTCATCTACTGGGCTGTCAGCTTTTTAGCTTTTCCGGACCGTCATTTTCTCGGCCTTAGCCTTGATGTCCTTGACATCCTTTTTGGCCCGTCGGTTTTGTTTTAGGCCTTGATGTCTTTTGACATCTTTTTTGGCCCGCCGGTTTTGTTTTAGGCCTTGATGTCTTTTGACATCTTTTTTGGCCCGTCTGTTTTTTAGGACCTTGTCCAAGTGATGATTGCTTCACCTACTAGGCCGTCAGCTTTTTAGCTTTTCCGGACCGTCATTTTCTTGGCCTTAGCCTCGATGTCCTTGACATCTTTTTTGGTCCGTTGGTTTTGTTTTAGGCCTTGATGTCTTTTGACATCTTTTTTGGCCCGTCAGTTTTTTAGGACCTAGCCGTTTTGGCCGTGAACTTAGTGGACTGTAGAAAAAATACACTTCAGCAATTTCTGAATAAAACTCCTCTTATTGCCATGCATTTAAATAAAAATAATTAAAACCAAATCCTGCCCCTTGGGCTGAAAAGTATTGTTGCAAAAAAAAACTAAAATGATAAATCTGAGGAGTAAGACTAAAATTTGCTGAAATAGAAAAGAGATTGGTCTTTATGCTGCCGCTCCTATTGGTAATACTTTCGTAGGTGCTTGGTGTTCCATGGGTGTGGTAGTTTCTGTCCTTCCAACGTTTCTAGGTGGTAAGTACCTTTTCTCTGCCACGACGAAACTCGGTAAGGACCTTCCTAATTGGGGCCGAGTTTCCCTCGGGTAGGGTCCCTAGCGGCGCCCATGACCTTTCTAAGAACAAGGTCTCCAACTTGGAAGTCTCTGTGTCAGACCTGAGAGTTGTAGTGTTTGGCCATGCGGTCCTGGTACCTAGCGAGCCTTTGTTCTGCTGCTGCTCTGATCTCGTCCACTAGGTCGAGCTGTAGTCGCATAGCCTCGTCGTTTTTGTTCTCATCATGGTTGTGTACCCTGTAACTTGTAAGTCCAACTTCGCCCGGGATGACTACTTCGCCTCCATACGTCAGGCGGAACGGTGTCTCTCCTGTGGGTGTTCTTGCCATCGTCCTGTATGCCCATAGTATGCTCGGCAATTCTTCGAGCCATATACCCTTTGCCCCCTCGAGCCGAGTCTTGATAATCTTGAACAAGGATCGGTTCGTGACTTCGACCTGGCCATTAGCTTGAGGGTGGGCGGGGGAGGAGTAGTGGTTCTTTATTCCTAACTGTGAGCAAAAATCCCGGAAGGGGTCGTTGTCGAATTGTCTCCCGTTGTCCGAGACAAAGACTCTAGGAATGCCGAACCTGCATATGATGCATCTCCAGACAAAGCTCCGCACGTTCTTCTCTGTAATCGTGGCCAGAGTTTCAGCTTCCACCCATTTCGTGAAATAGTCGATGCCCATTACTAGAAATTTCAGCTGTCGTACGGCCGTAGGGAATGGTCCCATAATGTCTAATCCCTATTGTGCGAACGGCCATGGGACCGTCATCGGGGTCAGCTCTTCGGTTGATTGTCTAATAATATTGCTGAACCTTTGGCACTTGTCGCAGGCCCTGACATAGGCTTCGGCGTCCTTCTGCATGGTGGGCCAATAGTACCCAACTCGCACAAGCTTGTGTACCAACGATCTGGACCCTGAGTGGTTTCCGCAGACTCGTTCATGCACCTCTCTCATGACATAATCTGCCTCTTTCGTACCCAAGCATCTCAAATATGGTCGGGAGAAACCTCTTTTGTAAAGGACGTCTTTTATCAAGACGAACCTCGCCGCCTGGACCTTAAGCTTCCTTGCGGCTTTCTTTTCGTCTGGTAAGATCCCAGCTTTTAGGTATGAAACTAACGACGTTGTCCAGCTACTGCCGGAGCGTATTTCCTGCATGTTGCTGAGATCTATTAGCGGAGAAAGCTGCATGAAAGAGAGTACATTACCAGGGATGACCATTTGTTCTGCTGAAGCGGCCTTCGCGAGGCGGTCGGCTCGCTCGTTTTCTTCTCTGGGAATTTGGACGACTTTGGCTTCTAGGTCATCCACTCTTGCCCTTACTTCATCAAGGTACTTCTTCATCTTTTCGCTTTTGCACTCGTAGTCTCCATTTATTTGGTTAGTGATGACCTGTGAATCGCAGTAGATGACTACCCTCGCGGCTCCGGCTGCTTTGGCAAGGTCGAGCCTTGCTATCAGAGCCTCATACTCTGATTCATTGTTGGTGGCAGGGAAGTCGAGACGGACCATACATTCAATGGTGTCTCCTTCGGGCGATTGTAGCACAATGCTGGCCCCTGCGGCTTGTCTGGTGGACGATCCGTCCGTATATATGCTCCATTGAGGGGACTCTGTTGCCTTCTTGTCTTCGTCATGAGTGAATTCAACTATAAAGTCAGCGATGATCTGTCCCTTGATGGTGGTCCGCGGGAGGTACTGAATATCAAATTCGCTCAGGTCTATAGCCCACAATGCCAACCGTCCCGCGGCCTCGGGGCTGCTCATTGCCCGCCGTAAGGGTTTGTCAGTCAGGACGTTCACCGTATGAGCTTGGAAGTATGGTTTGAGCTTGCGGGGTGCCGTAACTAGTGCAAAGGCAAGTTTTTCCATAGGTGGGTATCTTTCTTCGGCACCGTGAAGCGCTCGGCTTGCGTAGTATACGGGCTTTTGCACTCTCTCTTCTTCTCTGACCAAGGCTGCGCTAACGGCTACGGGGGAGATGGCTAGATAGAGAAAAAGCTCTTCTCCTGGCTGCAACGGGCTCAGCAATGGTGGGGAGGAGAGGTATTCCTTCAATTCTTCAAATGCTTGCTGGCATTCGTTAGTCCATTCAAAGGATTTCTTCAATGTTCGGAAGAAGGGCAAGCACCTGTCCGTTGCCTTTGACACGAACCTGTTCAGTGCCGCTCTCTTTCCATTGAGGCTTTGCACCTCCTTCACATTTCTTGGTGGTACCATGTCCATAATAGCCCGAATCTTGTCCGGGTTCGCCTCGATTTCCCTCTGAGACACCATGAATCCTAAGAATTTTCCTGCCGTTACTCCAAAGGCACACTTCTCTGGATTGAGCTTCATGTTGTAGGAGCGAAGTGTGTCGAATGTTTCTTTGAGATCTCCTAGATGATCTTCCTCCCTTCGGCTTTTTACTAGCATGTCGTCCACGTAGACCTGGACATTCCTCCCAATCTGTCGTGCGAACATTTTATTCATGAGCCTTTGGTACGTTGCGCCTGCGTTCTTCAGGCCGAAGGGCATGACCTTGTAACAGAAGAGGCCTTGACTGGTCACGAACGACGTTTTTTCCTGATCGGCTTTGTGCATTCGAATTTGGTTGTACCCTGAGAAAGCGTCCATGAAACTCAGCAACTGGTGTCGGGCCATAGAGTCTACTAGGACATCAACCCTCGAGAGGAGGTAGCTATCCTTGGGGCAGCCCTTGTTAAGGTCGGTGAAATCCACACACATCCGCCATTTCCCGCTCGCTTTTTGACCATCACTACGTTTGCTAACCAGTCGGGATAATATACTTTCCTAATGAAGCTCGCTTCTTGTAGCTTTCTGACTTCCTCTACTACGGCTCGATCTCGTTCGGGGGCAAACACCTCTTCTTTTGTTTGATAGGTGGAAAGGCGGGCGATACATTCAACCTGTGCACCATGACTGAAGGATCTATTCCCGGCATATCTTCTTGACCCCACGCGAACACGTCTCGATTGCATCTGAGGAAGGTTATGAGCTCCTGACGGACTGTGGCGTTAGCGAGCGTTCCAATTTTGGTTGTTCGGCCAGGATCGGAACTGTCAAGTGGTATCTCTTCTAACTTCTCAACCGGCTCCGTTACCGTTCGGTGTTCTTCTATGCTTAGAGCTTGAACCTGATCCTCCATTTCCATCATGGCTATATAGCATTCGTGCGCGGCCATCTGACTCCCACGCAGCTCTCCTACTCCGTAGTCAGTTGGGAACTTTATCATCAGGTGGTAGGTGGAAGTTACCGCCTTCCATGAGTTGAGCGTGGGTCGCCCAAGAATAGCGTTGTAGGCTGACGAGCAATCGACTACCAAGAATGTCACGTCCCTGTCTATTTGTTGAGGGTAATCACCCACAATTACGGATAATGTGACCGCACCCAGTGGGAATACTCGGCTCCCGCAGAAGCCAACAAGCGGGGTATTTGTTGGGATCAATCGTTCCCTGTCGATCCTCATCTGCTGGAACGCTGTGTAGTACAAGATATCTGCTGAACTGCCATTGTCGATCAGCACCCGGTGCATATTGTAGTCTCCTACACGTAAGCTGATGACGAGTGCATCGTCATGTGGATGGTGAAGGCGTCGCGCGTCTTCTTCTGAGAATCCGATTACGGGACCTTCTCTTCGTGCTATCTTCGGCACGACTCCTGTTAGCTGAACATTTTGTACCATTCGAAGATAGGTCTTGCGGGCTTTCTTGGATGACCCGGCGGCAGCCGTTCCTCCTACGATCATCCTTATATCCCCGAGCGGGGGCTTCGGTAGCTCATTGTCCCGTCGGGGGTGTTGGTCTTGTGTGGGGGGATCCGCTTTCTCCTTACTAACGAATCTCTGCAGCTTTCCTTGTCTGATAAGGGCCTCAATCTGCTGCTTGAGGTCATAACAATCAGCCGTGTCGTGGCCATGGTCGCGGTGGAAACGGCAATACTTATCCCGGGAACGTTTGTTGGGGTCACTCTTCAGCTTTTCCGGGAACGTCAGAGCCTCTTAGTCCTTGATTTGCATAAGGACTTGATCTATCGGGGCTGTTAGCGGAGTGAAGTTTGTGAACCTTCCCCCCAGGGGCTTAGGGCGCCTTTCGTCCCTTCGGTCTCCTGTTCTTGCCTTCTTTCGGCCTTGGTCCTGCCGAGTGTCTTCCTGCCTTTCTCTCTTCCTGGGCCTTTCTTCCTGGGCTAACAGCGCATCTTCAGCGTTCATATACTTTGTGGCGCGATAAAGTACTTCCGACATGGTCTTTGGGTCGTTTTTGTATAGGGAGAACAAAAACTTACCCTTCTTCAAGCCATTCGTGAATGCCGCAACAAGTATCTTATTGTCGGCTTCGTCGATCGAGAGTGTCTCTTTGTTGAAGCGGGAGATGTAGGCTCTTAAAGTTTCATCTTCTCGCTGCTTCATACTTATCAAGCAAGCCGCAGACTTCTTGTATTGATGGCCTCCAATGAAGTGTGCGGTAAACTAAGCGCTCAGCTCTTTGAAGGTGCCGATGGAGTTTGGTGTCAGTCGGCTGAACCAAATTCTTGCTGCGCCCTTCAGCGTTGTAGGGAAGGCCCTACACATGATGGCGTCCGCTACTCCTTGAAGGTGCATTAGGGTCTTGAAGGTCTCCAGGTGGTCCAGTGGGTCCTTGACCCCGTCATAACTATCTATCTATGGCATGTGTAACTTACTTGGTAAAGGGTAGGAGTTGACGGTGGCGGTGAATGGCGAGTCAGTTCGGTTGACAAGGTCGTCAAGGTCGCTTGATACTCGTCCCTTGAGAGCATTCATCATAACCTCCATTTGTTCCTTCATGGCTTGCATCTCCGCGATAACAAGCGGCGGAGTGGTTTCTGCGAGGGAGGGCATGCTTATGTTTTGTCGTTCCGGTTTGCTCGGGGCGTTGCTGGCCTGGGGTCCCTCCTGGTTTCTTCTGTCGGCGCTGGTTCCTTCTTGATCTGCTCCTTGGTTGTTTGGAGCTGCATTTTTCTGTTTCAGTTACTCTTCTAGGTCGTGGTTTTGTTTGGTGAGGCGCTCCACGGCAGTGGCGAGTGTCCTCACTTGTCTTTCGAGCGCAGTCGTAGGGGCTTCTTCTTCTTGAACGTCGTTGGTGGTCGCCATTGAGCGAGTGAGTACCATGTAACTCTTTTGTCTAGGAAGCGATAATGTGCTACGTTTCCCATAGACGGCACCAACTGATGATGCCGAAAATAATACCACCAGCGAGTCACACGTTCCTCGTACGTTGCAAATGGCACCTGCACAACGAAAAGGAATAACCTAGCAGAGAGTACCGGTGTGGTACCGGCCAAACATCCTCCGAAGGTCAAGTTAGAACTATTCTCACTGCTCTAGAGTGCTAGAGAGGGTAAATTATGCGTACCTTGGTTTGTGAGGGTGCTTGGGTTTTTATAGTAGTGAAGGCTGCCCCTCTTTTCCTTGGAGTAGAAGTCTTTTCCTTATAGGAGTCTTCTTGGGCGTATTTTATGGGATTCTTTCCATATAGGAGTGCTTAGGTTTCATGAAACGTGGGGAGCAAGTTATATACTTACACATGCAAACGTGCAGATCAAGATTCCATAAACAGACGCCGTCAGTTTCTGTTAACCCGTCAGTTTCTGTTAACCCGTCAGTTTATGTTTATCCCGTTAGCTTTAGGATGTTCAGCTTTATGTGGAGTTCCTGCACTTCATATCCCCGTCAGCCTTGAAGGAATGCCGACGGCAATAACATCTCGTCAACCTTGTCAAGCCTGTACCGTCACTCTTGTCTACCTAATTTTATCCTCATCACTTACAGTTCTACAAAGCATTCAGATAAGCTTTTGCTCAACAGAAGGCAACAAACTTATCATCGAATAGATCAGTTAATTTATTTCAAACATTATCCAATTATGATGTCTACATGATAGCTGCATAATTTATAAATCTCTCATATAAATGTTTCTGCACTTGTACCTTTCGTTTTCCTTTGAATTTCACTAGAGAGACTTGGAACGCGTGTTGGGGACTGATAGAGATAGCAAAGATTTGATCACCATAATGGGAAATTCACGTTTATCAAAAAAAACATTGAAGATTCAGAGAGTTTCGAAGGGATGGAGAGTGGAGACACAGGAGGGGTCACTGTCCATTCGGCCATACTAACGGACAGTTTGCGATAGCATGCAATTTTGATATACACGGTTATCTTTTAATGCAAGAAACTATACTTACCCATCTATTTTTAAGATTAAAAAAATGAAGTACGTATTTGGTTTTGAATTCATTGACTTACATGATGACAATAAATACCACCATGTGCAGTGTTAAAGTTTTGATACCATTTGAACTGTCCATTAAGTGAAACAATATATAAACCCCAATATCTTCTGTTTATATTAATTATCTAAAAAAAAGAGTAACGGTGGTAATATACACTACCCATCTCTTATTATATATATATAACATGCTCCTAGTGACCTAACAGCTCAGGGTTCTATCTCCTGCATAAACACTTACCCAGCCAAAAAAAAAAAAAAAAAAAATCACAGTTATCTTTTACCATGGGTAGTCTAGTGCCTATTGATATGACAATTTTCTTACTACAATTATATTGGGATTTTTCAACAGTAATCGGAGTCTTGGGTTTGTGAAACTTTTCCAATTTGTTTGATGGTACAAATTTCACCATTTCTTTCATAATTAACAACAATGATGTAAATATTGATCTCATATGAAATCTGTCACATTAACATCCTTTGCTTAGATTCATTTAATTTGAAGTATTGATTCAATTCAAAAACAGATTATCTTTTATAATTTTATAATCCATTTAATTGTGATAAAAAAAAATTCTGAAATTTGTGACAATATGTAGCATTGTTGAAAGTTTATATAGGCTTTTTGTGAGGGTAAACAACACCACCACCTAAATTTAAAAGTTTAAAGCTAAATCAGTAAGTTTATGCTTTACAATTTTTCGATTTTTTGTTTTGATCTTCCGTTTAATTAGCTAGTGATCAATGAGTGTAAATGGAAGAGGTAGTTACGATTTATGAGCCTACGAGTCACAACCAAACCAATCAACGGGTATGATTGTCTAAGGTCATTGAGCTAACTTTGTGTTTTTTTTTTTTTTTTTTAAGTGTCATTGAGTTAACTTGAGCCCAAACTCTTTCTCCAAAAAAAAAAAAAAAACTTGAGCCCAACTCAACGGCCTAGTAGATACAACAAGTTAAGCATGTTGGGCTGAGTATTTGAAAATTTAAGGGCCTGTTCGTGTGTTTAAACAATAGTTTTCAGTTTTTTTAGAAATACGTGTGAATGAAAAAGTGTGAAAATACGTATAATGTTGTTTAAAAACTAAATACATATTCAGTTTCTATACCAAACGGGCTTTAAATGTGTTTGGTAACTTGGTTTAGCTTTTTACAAGATTAGTTTTTTATAATTTTTTTGAAGGTTTTGGGTACAAGTGTAATTTACAATTTTACTTTAAAAAAAAATGAATTTACAATTTTACTTGATGCACTATCAATTAATTATCTATGACTTATTATCTCTCCCAATCCTCATCAAAATGAGAGTTTTGTTCTATCTTTCACTAAATAAAGGCACAAATTCTTTTAGGTACAATAATTATTTTATGTTATGTGCGCTTCACCTATTTTACATATTAAATATAAATATTATTAAAATTTCTGGACATTGTGTATAAAATTATTGACGTTGTGTGTATGAAGTGTATATCAATGAGTGTGTGTATGAAGTGTATATCAATGAGTGTGAAAAAACAATTATAAAAAAAGATTATCGTACACTGGATATGACCTTTTAAATGTAATCTTACCTATGTTGCGTAAATAAACAAAAAAGTTAGTGTTAATACTAAATAGAATCCATTTAAAATATAAATCATGCCAAAGCACATTAAATAAATAATTAAGAGCCCTTCTACCGACATTCCCAAAGTAAAAAACTTTTGTAAATAAGCATTACCTTCAAAAATTGAGAGAGAGAGAGAGAGAGAATCTAATGCAATTCCTTTATATTTTCAGTCAAGACACTCAAACTTTCATCAATCATGGCATTTGCCTTTACAAAGCAGTGTAAGTACTATAATTAATGGACATTCTCGATATTTTCATTCAAGGAAGATACTCAAACTTGCATGATTTGTGACCTGCCACCAAAGACAAAGAAGAAAAATCATGACATTTTCCACTACACATGCTAGTAAAACCAATTAAGATAATGTATTCAATTGTCACCTCATTGCCTTTAGTACAATCTAGTGATTCCCATCCACCCTTGGATGCTTTCTAGTTTCTAGTATAACCTAAAGATCTCTTGCTCAAAATCCATTCTAAAATAGATGACAAACCCTTCAAAAATCAAGTAATTTCCACATGGATTATACCTTAATTTAGGCACATGGACTTGTATTCTCAACTTCTATAGGTCAATGTTATTGTATTTATTTGATTGAACAGTAAGATTATATTGACACAGATCTAATTTCAGAAATCCTGAGTAAAATTTCTAAACATCTCACATCATTCAATAGACTTGAAGTATAGTGAATTATAGTGTGATTCCTTTTTCTTTCCTCCATTAAGTAGTAGGTCCAATTAAGAAGCTATAAAGTATACAGAAACAAATTAAATTTCAATCCTGTTATTAATCTAAGTTGAAAAGAGAGTTGTGTGGGATTGAGATTTCTTAGATATCTTACTTGGGTCAAGATCTGTGATCATTGCAGCAGCGTTAAAATAGCAAGTAGCTCCAATGTGCTTGAATTTCTGATAGTAGTTGTTGAAGGCATAAGAGGCATGATCCCTTATTGTATTTGGTAAGTAGCAGGGCTTGTTTACTTGTATTTTGCTGCAATCTGCTCCTCCTCTTCCACAAGCCCAGTTAAGGGCCTTAAGCAGCTCATCATCTGGGGTCTGCTCATCAGCTATGCACCATTCCTCAAATTGCCCATCTAACATTAATCACCAAAAAAAATTTTATAATTAAACACCGCATTTGATGATTAGGAACCACGTATAATATATGAAGGGCTATGAACTTTGTTAAAGTTCAACCTGCTAACAAGTAACACAAAAACATGAATTATTGGCTTCTTAACATAAAGTGAAAGGTTTAAAGGTATACATATCACAAGGCACAAAATAGAGTGCTTTGAAATGAAGACAGCAATATGTTTTTGTTTAATTTTTTTCATATCAATCCATGTACCATGCATTTGTACCCTTATAAAATTTGTTTTGCATATCAAACGGTGCTACATATTCGTTATCCACCATGTTAATAATTATAATAAAAAAGGGATAGTGATGATTCTACCAGATTTTTGCAGGGTAAGTGTCAAAAGAAGCAGAGCTAGAAGAGTTCTTAAAAAAGCAGATGACATTGTTCTCCAGAAGCTGCTGCAGGAGCTTAATCTATAGCCAGAATTGGACATTCACATTACAACCAACAGTAAATCCTATATATCAAGTAACTTTGATACTATCAAAGAAACTCTCAGCTTTAACGAAAGTTGAGATACCATTCTATATGCATTCCTTCAATCATACGTAAAAAATTTAGACCTTTTTTTTCTTTGAAATGCCTAACATACCCTCATTTCTAAATTTTGATTCTGAAAATCATTTACAAAAATGCTAAAAACGGACACCTTTAATTTAGTGTTTGAAAAAAAGTGTACCCATGTCCCATTTCGGATCCGTTGGTATCCTTGATTGACTAAAAGGAACATTAATTGTCCTTAATTTTAGTCCCGTTACGGGATTCTCCAAAGACAAATTTAGTTCCTATAAATATTATATTAAGGGTTCACAGTTAAACAACAATTTATAATAATAAAGATGTAGGCTTGTAGTTAGTCGTCAGGCCGAAACACGTAAATCCTTACTTCCACTCTCTCTTTCTCTTGCCAAATCTTTTATTTTCTGTTACTATTATTTTAATACGCTATTAGATATATTTTTCTATGGCCTTTAATAGTTTTTGTGCAACCCACTATCAATCATCGCTCAACTACAACTAGCCATCGTTTTCTAGTCACTTCTGGCCATTGTTTTTCATTGGACATGACACTTTGCCACTCTTGTTTTGGACTATAATTTTGGGGTCTATTTTCCTTTTTGAGGTACTCATATCATATCACGCAAATAGCTCCATCAATCAATCTTTCTGGGATCAATCTATATGAAATTTGCCAACTCTCTCACATGATTCATCATCACTGTCCTCTACCAATATTCCTTAGGCCATTAGTGTAGCCATCCTTGGGCCAGAGTAGCCGCTCTTTGGTCAACTATTCTTATGCCCTAATAGTCCTCTTCCGGCATTCATTCATTATCCGTTATCATCATCAACATTTTGCATGGTTCATTCCACATTATGGCATTATGCCTGACCCATTTTATATCCAATTTGGTCATTCATGGTCATCTTCAAGGCATCTTCATGTACTTACATTCCAAACTTAAGGCATCATTTAACATCTACCTTAAGCTTGAGGGAGGATGTTAGTATATGATGCATATCGCAATTAGCACATGTTGAGATCCTTGTTTGACTAAAATTAAGGAACATTAATTGTTTTTGATTTTAGTCCAATCAAAGGAATCTCCTAAGTCAAATTTACTTCTTTATATATATCCCACTTAAGATTCACTATAAAACAACAATTCATAATTATAAATATGTAGTCATTAAAGACTTTTTGTTGCGTACGTAGACTGTCAAGCTAAACTATATAAAACTTTCCTTTTGCTCTCTCCTTCCCTCTCTAAATCTTATATTTTTCTTTTATTTTAACAAAACATGTTATCAACTTATCATTGAATTGAAAGCAACTTGCTACTTTAAAGTTGTACTCCACATCTAACAGATGTTATATCATCTAATGGTCAAAGAATCCCTTTAGCTTGATCTAGCCTCCCACTGAATTAAGCGTTGGCTGATACGTATGGAATACTTTCATGTGCAATTTTATCACTTGTTTTATACGTTTCTGATAAGTGTCTTTTCAAGTCTTCATACACAAGACATTAAAGTTGTTATACAGCCCATATACCAAGGAAACTCAAAAGAAAAAAATAAAGAAGTAAAGCGTTCATTTTTAAAATTCCACAACAATGCTAAATGTTGTCCCATGTTAGTGCATCTTGCACGTGTATAACCAAAGAAGCCATAGCTAAAGGAACAACTTAAAACAAGACAATCCAAAACACATTACAAATTTGAGATAAAGTAATTTAATGAAAAGAATGTATGAATTGGATATAATTAATATACAATTTATCGTAAGAGTATTGTTTATTCATCGTAATAATCTCAATTAGAATTGAGTTGAAGAAGGTTTCAAAGACAAATTTATGCCCTCCAAGAGTTGCTGCAAACCATGAATCTCCACCTCGTCCATTTCATTCTCCTCCATATCATACCAAAAGGGTTTTCCCATCCTGGCCTCCTGCAGGAACAGAATTTGACCACTACTATTTGAACAAATTGATGGGCCTCAAGTGCCCATACACGTAATTTCTAACGCAACACAACAATCTCAGAGGCAAAGCCAGAAATTTGGGTCGAGGGGGCAAGATAAAAGACAGAATTGAAAGTAAAAAATTTATTTGAAAAATATTAATCAATATTAATAACAAAGTAAATAACCAACTATATGCTAATGAAATTCTCATACACAATCTAACATAAAATATAAACTTTAATTTATTTTTTCACACCTATTTTAATTTATTCAATTGCTCTCGATGATTTTTCATATTTTGAAACCGCTGCATGATTTCTTCACACTTAATAATCTTAAATATATATTTTTATCAATATATGTGACTAAGCAATTATTTATCCATTGATCTCCTATTCAATTGTGTAATCAATTTTTAATTATGTTCATTGTTGAAAACATTCTTTCAATAGTAGCTGTTGCAACTTGTAAGATCAATGCTGATGTCACTAACATGTAAAACAATGGATATAAAACATCCTTTTTCATTTCTACTATTATTTTAATATAAAAGTTGTTGGAGTGTAGGTCTATTTATGTGAGAGCATTAGCATTGGTGGTGCTAAAAAGCCATTTTGCTATTTTTAGCACCATCAATACTAAAGCTGCAATGGTGGAGGAAAAGCCAAAAAATTTGGCTGTTGAGCTACAGTGCATAGCCAAAGATGTCTGTGCACCGTATCAAAGATGGTAAAAAAAAAAAAATTTATTAGAAGTTATATTATTTTATTGTGTTGGTGGTGGTAGTTGTCATTTATTGTAGTAGATATTATTT
This sequence comes from Quercus lobata, assembly GCF_001633185.2. Taxonomy (NCBI): domain Eukaryota; kingdom Viridiplantae; phylum Streptophyta; class Magnoliopsida; order Fagales; family Fagaceae; genus Quercus; species Quercus lobata. Next base: position 68,862,506 of record NC_044908.1, read on the forward strand.
TATTGTGTTGAATGTTAAAATAAAATCACTGCTGTTGAGTGTTTTGTAAAATGAGGTAGTAAAATAGATAAAACAGTTTATTGTTAAAATTTTGGCACCACCAATGATGCTTTAAGAGAAGTTGCCATGGGAATTGAAAAAAATAAGAGAAAAGTTATTTGTCCTTTTGTGGTGTAGGGGGGCAAATAAGACATTTTTGTACAATATAGTAATATTATACTCTTATTAGAGAAATATTTGGAAGTTCAGGCCCCCCCGCCCCCCGATACCAATGTTGCAACTTAACTAATGTTGTGACCACTTTATAATCTAAACCTCCATGAATAAAAATTAATTTATTACGTGGTTTAAGAAATTAATATCACCAATATAAATTGGTTGATATGATATATATCAAATTATCAATTTGTGTTATGATTGATAAGTTATAAAGCAAAAGATTTGCACATCACGTGCCTCACTCTCTCAGTAGCCATGTGATATGTTTAGAAAGAGAATAATAATAATAATAACTAGTCGCTAACCCGTGCGATGTATGGGAAAGTTCTTAGAAATGCTAAATATTTTTTTTAATCAAATTAAATGCATTTTTTGTTGGGTTGAAAGAAATTTAACTTAAATGGACATTTTCACTTTGGATTTTAAGGAATAACTCACACAAAAAGGAATATACAAATTTCATTAGGATTTGAGTTGGTCAACCAAGGTAGGTGTGTGTGCGTATATATAAATGGACCTTTTCGCTTTGGATTTTAAGGAATAATTCACACAAAAAGGAATATACAAATTTCATTAGGATTTGAGCTAGTCAACCAAGATAGGTGTGTGTGTGTGTGTGTATATAGTGACCTTGTCACGTATTTCTTAATTTGCCAACAAAACAAATTATTGCTCATTTGAAGCAATTCACAATGTTCATTCTAGGCAGAAGCTTACATACTTTTTGTTGTTGTGATTTACAATTTGGGTAGATGAAAAATAATATGATGTTCTATCATTGGTTATTGCCTTCACAACATAAAGGGAAAAATTTCAAATCAAAAGATTACATATCACATTTAAAAGAAACACTAACAGAAAGTAAAATATATGACATGCACTAATAACAAATGATCAAAATATTCAAAGAGTTTTGTAAATCAACAACAAAATCTTATTAAATTGTTGGGGGCAGCTTCACTAACTATATTTTATAAATAAAAATAACCTTCTTCATAAGACTTGTTTAAGTTGTCATATTAAATATGAGAAAACAGGTGAAGACATATTGTTGTTGACTCTACATTGTATCACAAAGAGTCTCTCTTGGATTGCTTCATTCTTCTCTCTGCTCTACAACTAAAACTCCCCCATCATAAGCAACCTGCCTTGCAAAACTATGCAGACAAAAGCAGAATTCTAGAATTTTCATTTCCTACTTTTGCAGCCCTCAACAAAAGTTAAGATTCATGATTTTATCAAAATCTTCCATGCCATTATTATTAAAACTCTCAATATATACACCATTAGCATAGATACAGATTGATTCAAAAGTAGCCTTGTATTAAAAACACCATAATGCAGAAATATCACTAGTAAATAATCGTAATATTTGAAGAGAGAAGAACGAAGCAAAATAAAAATAATTAAAATTCACAAAATGAAAAACCAAATATCAAGAACATAGAGGGAGATTGTTGGAAGCCGAATTAACAAACCTAGCATAAATTGTTAAGATTTTAGACTCGATTGGAAAGGAAGTAACTCTAAAAGTTTTAGCTTGCCAAGCTTTCTTGCATTGTTTTATACCTCCTGGAGCAGGGATATGAAGGGAGTTACCGGATGAGCGGATAACAGACCAAACAAATCATCCCGTATATCAACCATCAATAACACACCCAAAATGATAAAAATCTAAATAGATTAAAATGTTAGATTGAGAAAGAACTTAACTGTTTATTTATAACTGCCGAAAATGTGAAAGGATTTCCAAAACTACTAAAGTTTGTCAGGGTTAAGCCTTATAAATAATAAAAGGTGGACTTGAAATAGCACACATAAATATTTGCATAGGTATGTATTTCCAATTAAAGCAATCCATCATATTTTTATTAAAGCACCCATCTACCAACAGAGAATCAAACAATCAGGTAACAGAAATCCACACATCAGTAATCAAACCTAGTCTTCAAAAATACAATCAAGTTAGTTCACCCCATCATCACACCCTATTTTTCATATAGCAAAAATATACACCCATGAATATAAGTTATAAAACAGAAATACATGACTTAATGACACATTGAACAGCAAGATGTAGCTTAGTGACCATGGGCCATCATCAAATAGTTCATGCCAGTTCATTTATTCTATTATTCCAATACATGTACAACAGTTCTCTTGTAGGCCTTTTGTCAAATACCTAACAGATATAGCGAAGAAATAGAACTTGATTGATGTACAGGTGCTGAAATAGAGGAACTTAAAAAAAAAAAAAAGAATAATGTAATATAGAAATTAAAAACTTATTGACATATTTGGATGAAAGATATATAAAAAAAAAGAAAAAAAAAAAGAAAGAAAGCAAAGAACCAAAAAAATTACATATATTTATTTTGATTGATGGTATAATGACTTAAAAATGAAGGAAAATATGTAATTTAATTCAAAGTAAAATTGAATCGATCATTCCCCTAATTATGTTGTGCAAACCTAATCCCTAAATATTCCTGATTCTTTGTAATCACATTAACATCCACTCCTTTTCTTCCAAGTGAAGGAACACATTACACAACTCTCTCCAGTCTCCAATAACCTTGTCAATTGTTAGATGCAAAATATGGAGTATAAATGGATTGTACCATTTACATTATTGGCATTTATATTAGTGCTAGTGAATTGTGACAAACCTTCGTTCGATGGAAAAAGCCTTCCTTATGGTTTCCAACGTCCATATGTTCGGAATTCCAGTCCTAGCTGCAACACAAAGAAAAGTCGATGCTATATATTGATGAAGGAAGGCGAAGGAATATGCTGCAATGGGAATGTTAGTCAGAACATCCAGAATACCCAGTTTGACTGTATGAGTTCGTATGACCGTGCTAGGAAAACTTATAAGCCGTCATCTTGGTCAAAAGAAAAAATCATCAACCCAAAATAAGAAAAAATGAAAGATAATTTAATTGACAAAATGTGGAATCAAAGTTTCATTAATTTATATTTTTTGGAATGCTGAATACTTGCTGATATGATCATTTGAAAGTACTATGCACAAATATTCATCATAACAAAAGCATATCACTGACTCCAACCAAATGTACAACAACCAATTATGCATAATACAAAATACAAAACCAAGCAAAACGCATCATAAAAAGGTAAATTATTACTCAGAAATGCTATTTTGTGGATGGCCTACTCATATGTCTCATAAGTCCCTGCTTCATTGACTTCCACACTAAACTAACATTTTTTAAAATCATCAAATCAAATAAAGTGTTATATCTTCCAAAGTAACAGGGGAACCTTTCATTTTTACATGAGCAATAAATTTGAAGGAAGCTGTAATATCAATCTATAATGGAAGTGGCACATTGCCTCATAATCATCATCTATTACGTAGTGTGCATACCCACTGTTTGTCTAATACCCACAGTACGTTGACTACTTGTTGGATACATTATCAGAAAATTTTAAATTGGGGATCAAGCACTTCATACAGATTTACTTTTTGAGTTTTTAGGAAAAAAACAAAAAGAAGAAGAAATAATTAGTAAAAATTATGATATGTACGGAAAAGTAGGTGAAGCTTTTTGGCCAATCTTCTTGTGATATGGTCCACCTTTGGAAGGTAGAGAAGTACCACATTGGCTGTAAAGGCCATTGAATTGGACGCTGGAGTTGTAATTGTTAAAGATAGTGCTTGGGTTGGTGCTCATGTCAGTGGAATTTTCATTCCTTCTCTCTTTGTTTTGGGATTGGAGAATTTCAAAGCAAGTGCAAAATTTGATGAACATAGATGCAAAATGAGCAGTACAAATAACATATGAATCCAACAGGAGCTACAATTAGAAATGAAGACCTACTTGCTATGAAAATCATTTATGATTCAAGACTTAGCTTGTTAGATAAACCCCTAAACCCTTTAATTTACAAAAGTAAAGCAAGGTGAAGAGTAAAAATTAAATTTAAAGCATAAGTTTGAGCAGTACATGCAGTTTTTGGATTTTATATAGCAAATACTTCTAGTATAATACTTCAAAATCCAAATAGAGCCATGGTATTGCATATATAGTTTAGATTAAACTTAAATAAACCAATAATGATATAAAAAAGACTACCACAGATACACATAGTCTACTCCAACCCTACCCCAAATAAAAAATCTACAGGGCATTCAATAATCAAATAGAACATAACAAACTAAATCTGAGTTTCCAGCCAGTTATACAACTTCTTAATTGGATGCTTACATAATAATTCAGCCAATATGTTTAAAATAGGGCATTCCCAGCACAATTAGAAACCTAAAATAAACTTAAAAGCTCAAGTAAGCAACACCCAATCATGCATAAATTACAATAAGAATTCAGAGATTGGCAGCCATACATGAACCTAGATAAGAATTCACAAAATTAAATCCAAAATAAACTGAATAGAAAATCAGAATTATAAAGAGAGCAATAAAAATTCAGAATTATAAAGCGACGCTAATGTCAAATTGGTGAACGAATCATAAGCAGATTGCATAAATAAACATCTAATGCCTTCTAATGGCAACATCTAGATTTAACCTAGTCAAGCACAAAGTGCAAAGACACTTAGTTGAAGGAACCAAAGGCTTGATAGGAAATATTTGGCAAACACATAATGGGCAGCAATGAAGTTTTATAGGTCAAACCTCATACTCAACTACTTTAAATTTCAAATTGACAGATAATTATAAAAATTTCCAACCAAATTCAAAATTATAAAATCTACAGAGAAATTATAATCAACATTAACATTCAAACTCTCTCATGTTCCTTCAATCAAACAATAAAAAACAGAATATTTATTTAAAATAGAAACCATATATTTGCTGTGTGTTTAGAAGAGAGCATGCCCAAACAACCTTCAAGCATCCTTTGTTCTTGAAATAATCAGCTACCTAGTTTCTTTTTCCTACAATTAAATGCATAAGATGAATGAATGCATTACAAATCATAACAGGAATAGAGGCAATAAAAAAGCATAAATTAAATAGGAATATTAGATCTAAATAAAAGTGAATGGAAGAACAAAAATTAAGAATGAAACCTATAAATTGAACAGCCATGAAAAAAAGAAAAAGAAAATAGTTATAGAGTCCTAATTAAATTTGTATATTAGTTATCTTTGGGCTAGTTTCGACGGGCTGGGTTGGGTGTGATGGTGTATCGCCGACCGACATAGTTGAGGTTGCATGTGGTGGTTTGTTGGTGGGTCTGCATTTTGGAGGAAGGAGAAGTGGTCTTTGCCGTGGGTCTGAGGAAGGAGATCTCTATTGGTTTGTGGGTATGGCTGTATGGTGTGTATGGTGGGTGTGGTGGGTTTTGATTGAGGAATCTATGGGTATGGTGGGTATGGTGTCTTTGGATGCTTTGCTGTGGGTCCGAGGAAGGAGATCTCCATTGGTTTGCCATGGGTTTGAGCGTTGGGGGAGCTGGTAAAGGAGGAGTGTTGGGGGAGCTGGCAGAAGGAGCTTAAGGTCTGCATTTTAGAGAAAGAGAAGGCAAGGCGTTTATCGGGTTCGGGTTTTAGAAAAGTTTTATTTTGCATTTATGTTTTATTTTTAGTTTTAGAAAAAGAAAATTTATTTTAATATTGTGTTGACGTGGAAATTTGTGGGTGCTTCAAAAGCTTCGGTTTTATATATATATTGATAATAATAATAATAATAATAATAATAATAATAATAATAATAATAAAGGGTGAGTGGGTAACAGTGTTAAGTTCTATCACTTCTATGTCTCTTTCCACTACCATGATATATATTAAAAAAAAAAAAAAATACCTTAAAGAGAAAAAAGAAATAGAGTGAGAGCTTAAAGCCAAACTAAAAGGGAGAAAGATCTGAAACCCAACAAATTTCAAGCTGCTACAGAGAGTTTAAATGGAGAGAATGACAAAGTTTCTAGCAATGAGTATAAAAATCTAAGGTTTGAGTTTGATTTGTTTGGGCCTTTTGATTTTAGTCTCTAGTTTCGCTTTGTTGAGAGAGAGAGAGAGAGAGAGAGAGAGAGAGAGAGAGAGAGAGAGAGAGAGAGAGAGAGAGAGAGAGAGAGAGAGAGAGAGAGAGATTTTTTTGTCTATGTAGTATGAGAGATAATCAATTCTACGTGCCCACGATATTTAGAACCTAACAAAATAAGAGAGATAATCAATTCTACGTGCTCACGAAAAGTTTTTATTTATGTTTTTTCTTTGATAGAAAAATATTTTTGATGCATTGATTTATTTTTTTGGCCTTAATTAATACTCTTATAGAGAAGAAAATATTCTTATTGATTCAAATTTGGGGCTTTAGGCAATTGCTTTTGTTGATTTTAGACTAGAGCTGGTCCTAGTCATAATCAAATGCCATCCAATGAAAAGCCCCTCATACTAGTTATTGAGTATTTCTAGGGCAATGCTCCCTCCTCTCACATGAGGAGTGGGTTCCACACATGAGGCCCACCCCTTAAGTGAGAGGGGAGAGCATCGCTTTGGGAGTATTGAATAAGTTTCCCATGCTTGAACTCCCATCTTTGAGAAACCTTGAATGAAATAATGTGAACCATTTAACCTTCTCCACTTATTGCTTCTCATACTATTAAGTATAAACTATTGCCTCACTTAGAAACAAAACCAAACCTTCATTGCCCCAGGAGGGGTGGCCTAATAGTAAGGATCTCGTGCACATGCACAATGATCCCTCGTTCGAACCTTAGCGAGTATTGGGGGTGAGAGGTGGGAGCACTCATGCGTTGCGCCTTATTATTAGCTCTCTTGAGTGCTAGGGTGAGGTTTGTGACACCCCAGTCCTAGTGGGGGGTGCCCCTATGGTCACGTCTAAGAGGGTGAGTCACACATGGCCGCCTCCGCCCCACTTTTGATTATCAAAAAAGAAAAGAAAAGAACCAAACCTTCATTGCCTCTATACTTGCACAGCACAATCCTCAATTCATCATCAATCACGTGCGACCTTGTAATTATCACTATCCAAGTCATGCCCAAATGCGAGGGCCCTCGCATTTCCCATAACCATAGCCACGGAAATTCAATGGAAGAGAACGGCAAGGTCTTGTGCTTGAGTACTACTTCCCCAGAAGTTTTTGGCTTCTGATTTCAAAGGGTTTCTTAGTTTGACAGATTTGTGGAAGGAAACTGATTCACTGAATCCATGTCCACTCAATGGAGCTCTCTCCTATGTGGTTTCCAAGGATGATGCCGAGATTGGTCTGTGTTCGGACCGTTTGCAGTGGAGGTTGATGAAGAATATATGGATCCTCCAATATTGTTGAACACCATTGTTTTGATAAGCTTTTGAAACGTACCACACTCTTTGCAGGTATTCGGGACATGATGTCAAAGAACAGTTCCGAAGGGACATTCAGGTTCTTCTTCTTCGACATGAGTGGTTTGTCTGTGTGTGACATTTTGCTTTGTTTTTGGTTTGCCATTTAACATTTTCCTTTCAATAAAATTTAGTCACTCCCTCAAAAAAATAAAAAAGAATTAATAACATTTTTTTTTTGAGAATCAGAATTAATCACATGGTACATTATACTAATACGATTTTTTCCCCCAAAGTATACTAATTAATTATTAAGATAATTTTTTTTTTCCGGCTGACTTTTTATTTTTTAAATTATTAAAACATCCAATGTATCATATTGGATTGACAATCTAGTAACTAAATCTACGATTTCATACATATATAGCAAGGACACACGGTTTATTCATCAAGGATGTACATTTTGATTTTAGAAAAATGAAAAAGACTAATTCTAGGATTACATAAAACACCACAACTACTTTACTATTTACATGAAAAACTTTAATTAGCTTCTTGTTATTTTTATATGAACTTGTTACTTTTTTCTTCACCAGTTTATCACGGGGCAAAATTTGCCAAATAGCATGTTTTTAGAAAAAATTTAGGAAAGTAGCACACGTATGGACGAAATTAATTAGTTAAGTAGATTGTTTTTGGAACTTGAGTTTGACAAACTCGAGTTTGGGCTGGAACTTAAGTTCCAATCAATATTGGTGCATACTTTTTTGGAACTCGAATTTTAAAATTAATTTATTTAACTAATTAACTTCAGCTGTGTACTATTCACTAATTTTTTTTTTTTTTTTATAAAATGGTATTATTCAACAAATTTTGCAGTCTATCACGTGAAAAAGTCATCTTAGGTCTATTTAAATGCCGTTTATTGCTGAAAACTGAAAATACTGTAGCAAAATAATTTTTAAATATATGAATAGTGCTGTGAGATCCATTTTTAATGAAAATTTTGTTGAAAAAAAATTTATAAATCCCATAAACTATACACAGGACCCAAATTTGAACGCAAACGCTAGACACGTTTGCTATCCAACCAGGCAACCACACACTTCGAATGTTTGAAATGAAAAAGATGTACGATTTGATTTTCAGACCCATTTTGAAAGTTTGTTGGCCAGCTCAGTAATGTGAGCCTATGACATTAGACACTGGTAAAGTGATTGGACCGTGGCCCAGCCCACCACCCCTCCCGCGGGAAAAGTTGAACGACCTCTTCCTCTTGTCGTTGACAGTGACAGAGAGTATCTATTATGAACTATGTATAAACTGCAGGGTCACTAGTCTCAGAGACACGTTAAAAAACGTGCCTCTCTTCGTTTTGATCTGGGCTGTTCACAGCAAACAAAAATCATACTGCAAAAGTAGTGAAAAATTGTAAAAAGCTAAAAGTTTATAATAATCACCATGATTTTTCAACAGAGCTACCAATATTTAAGCCATTTGATCAGGTTTGGTCTTTTGGCCTTTATAATGATACAAACAGTAATAGACTGAAACTCTTGGATACATAGCTTCATGAAAAAACATGAAAAGCACAAATCTCATAGCTAGCACTAATATTATGGCGATGACTCATCCAATATTACATTACCGGAAATAGCGCTCACTCTCTCTCTCTATATATATGGTCGTTTACAGATGGAGAGAAGTATCAACATCAGGGTGAGAATCAGAGTCATTGGATTTATTGAAAGAAGTGAGAGCAGAGGGTCTATGATCTGTGGGGCAAGAGTTCTCGAAGAGTTGGGTCTGGCTGTAGCTGCTAGTGTAATCTGCATGATTGGTTTGGGATTGTGGCCAAATAGAGAGTGCAACATGGGGTGGTGATCTAGGTGGAATGCTCAACTCAGAGTCGAAAAACAACCTGCTTGAAGGCTGAACATAATGCATGGTGGGATTGGAATCGAGCTGTTTATGTTTAGGTTCGGTGAGCATTTTCTTGAGTGCTCTCTCCTCCCTCATTTCCTTCACTCTTTGGAGCTGTCTAAACCTCTCTTGCAATAGAGCAATGGAGGAATGAACGACAGTAGTACTAGTGGATTCATGCTGGTCTTCCCTGCTCATTTGAGAAAGCACTACTCTTTTTGGTCTTTAGCTTCTCAACTACGCTGGTGGAGTTACCTCTAAGGGAGCCTTAAATAGCTTTAGGAGTATATATAGGATATTGGGTATTGTTTATATTCTTCTTAAAATTAAGCAAATTTAGTTGTTCGATGAAATTCTAAATGATTTGGAAAGGGAATGAGAATCGGCTACAAAGCTGCAAAGTCCAAAAGGAAGAGGTTGTGTGGCCAAATCTAAGGGGTTTGTTTGTTTAGAGTACGTGAGGAGAGAGGCAAAAGCAACATTGCTAAAGCAGAAAGGAAAAGGGTTTGGAGAAAAATCCAAGAGAATGTTGAAAATAGCAAATGGAAGGGTGTATTTGGAGGAATTATAGGTTGGAGGATGCTCTGTCAGTTTGTCCCGAAAAGCCCTCTTAATTTGCTTTGGAGGTGATGGAGGCTTTTTTTGTGGCCTTTTGTTGGGATGTAAAATTTTCTAACTTATTGTTTCCTTTTCAAATTCTCCCTCTTCTGAAATTTACTCTTTGTTGAAGCAGAATAGGTGGGGGTGGCCTAAGAGGAAAAAGACAAGGGTTAGAAGAGAGAATTTCCTTTGGAGGTCATCATGCTTGGATTGAATATTAATGTTATGACAAAGACAAACATACCAACATTCTCTCTCTCACACAATATAGGTTTTGTCTTGGAGTTTTTGGCTGATAATGGCATGCATAAATGAAAGCTGCAGATACTACTGTTGCTAAATTAGATGCTTCTTTGTGAAACACAAGCCGCCCACCCCCCCCCCCCCCCCTAATTTCTCTCTCTCTCTCTCTCTCTCTCTCTCTCTCTCTCTCTCTCTCTCTCTCTCTCTCTCTCTCTCATTTAATTTCTTTGGAACTTCAAAGTTTGAAAGACGGTTTGAGAAGACATATATTGTGTCCTCAAATGGACAGGCATGTAATTAAAAATCTCTTTTATATTCATTTGCATTGGGCGTATATATACTTCATTTTTACGGAGCGGTGTGGTCGGTCCATTCAAAACAGGATCAAAATTGAGAGAATTCTTATACTTAAATAGAATGTGTTACTATTTAGGTATTATTACTTAGGAATATGACTCTCTCTATTTCATTGGAAATAATAAGAATTTATTTCATGAATTTAATAGTGCACATTAGTTTATAGTAATATTTACCTAAATCATGAAATTGATTAATTTTAAATGGAGAGGATCCTTAGCCCATCATGTAAGCATAAGAAGGATTTTTTCCCCCTCTTAACGAGGAAGTCAATTTTATTTATGTGTTACAACCGTAACATTATATTCAACACAAGCATGTTCAATGTATGACATCCTATGATCTTATAATGAAGAAGGGGCGGTAGGATGAAAGACAACTATTTAAAAGTAAGATCCCATAAAAATAAATAAATAAATAAAGAATTGGAAACTAGAGGATATGCATGCATCACTTCCCCCAAAAAAAAAAAAAAAAAAAATCAAAATAGAAGGAAGATATCACAGAGCCCATAGCTGCCACAAACTAAATAGGACCACAAATGTTTTACAATTTCTTTACTACTACTTTAATGTTGCAAGGTGTGAGTGGTAGAAAAAAAAAAGTCATGACTCATATGTAAGTGATAAACAATTATTCATAATCTGTCATGTTAGAGTGGGACAAAAAAAATTGTGAAATATATAATTTGTAATCTTAGAACCACTTGGCAAATAGTAATAACCATCATGATTTATGCTAGTACTGTTTTGTCTGGTGTGCTTTATCCCGGAATGGGGTCAAAATGTTTACAACCCATAAAAGAAAGAGTAATGCAATCCGTATAACCAAGTTTGCTCTAAACTTTGTGGTAAACTCATACGGTTATAAGCAATGACTTAAGTATAACATGTGGTACTTGCTAAGTATAGTTCAATATTAATTGCAGCCTATTCTAGAAGGCAACAAAGTAAATAAGGGTTGGACAGTTCTTTGATGAGATGCAATTGCCCATGTGATAACTGATAAGTGGTGATGCCGACTAGCTAGCGAGCCTTGTCTGCGTGTGTATATATGTATATGGGTGCCGTGGCCATTGGCAAGATGGTTCTTGAGTGCATATGGTTGAGAATCGAGATAGATATTAAGCTTGGAGTTCTCTTATGGACATATGTGAAAGTGTGGAGTTAGGAACATGATCCTATTTATTCCATGAATGGAGAGAATCCATTTTCAAGATTGATATTTTATTTTGTTTATAAGTAAATCTTTAACATAAGGTAACAGCAATACACCACGCACATCGTAAACCTTAAGGTTTTGTAATATCTAATTCGAATCATAAAATGAATTTATTTGAAATTGAAAAATAAAAAATATTTTTCCATAGAGACATGGATAATCCACAAAGAGTATTCAGTCAAGTACATAAGTGGATGTTCTAGAAAGTTATAAGTGCTTTTTTTTAATTTAAATTTTTAGAAACAAACACACACTTAAGGAAGAGGGAAAGCAGTTTTAACACGGATAAAATTGGCCTCTGCCATTTTTGGGCAAAATAAATAGCATTCTAGTCCATTTTTCCAAACTAATTAGGAAAATGCCATTTTTTTGAAAATCGATTTTTTCAAAATCAAGTTAAAAAGAAAAAATTCTGGAGCCCTATAGTGGCATTTTAAGGAGCCTATAGTGACGTTTTAATGACCTATAGTGGTGTTTTGTAACTCGATTTCCATGAAGTCGAGTTACATGCAATTTTTTTACCTATAGCTTGATTTCATGGAGTTAAAAAACGCCACTATAGGTCTTTAAAAACGTTACTATAGGTCCTTAAAAACGTCACTATAGGACTTAACTCGATTTTGAGAAAGTCAATTTTCAAAAGAGGGGCATTTCCCTAATTAGTTTGGGAAAGGGGATAGAATGCTATTTATTTTGCCCGAAAAGGGCAGAAGCCAATTTTGTCCATTTTAACACAAAGCTAGAAATGCTTTGATTATAAGATTTTATCCAAACTTGCATTAGGTGAAGGTGTGTTCACTTTGAATATTTTTCAAAGATGATCTCTAGGAATTAAACCCAAATAATTTTTACATTAAATCGGATAGCTTTTGACAAGCTATCAAAGTCAAGTCAGACCAAGCTGGATGAGCAGTAGGATTTCACCATTTCACGACACTTAATTTTATGACATTTTGGACAAACAATAACAAGGTATTATATGACAATAAATTTTTAGCACATCAAAGAATATATTTATGGTGGGTACAATGACGAAGTTAGGAATTCAATTTAAGGAGACAAGATTGAAAGCAAAATTAATTGTAAAATTATTCAATAGATTAATTTTGAGTACATAAATTATAAACATATAATTTGATTACTAAAAAAAAGTAATCATTTAAATAAATATAAAGCTTTTAAAGTATAGCAAATTAGCAATATATCTAAAAAGTTTTATATTAATTGCCTTAATTGTTTTTATGTATAATTCAATTTTATTCCCTTATTTTTCTAATTATTTAAAATTTTGAACTTGTGGAAGATTTTTCAACATTGGCTACCTCTCCAGATGACTCATCTCCAGTTTTGTCCCTGACACATGACTTGCCTGTTTTGGATCCTATGGCACCACCATCTCCTAAGCCTTCTATTAGTCCTGACCTTTTTCGCTCTACTCAGTTCAACGTTCCTCCTCCTTATCTCATTGATTATCTCTGCTCTTTTGCTCTTACCACTCTCTATGAGACTCACACCTATCATGAGGTCCATACTAATCCCCTTTGGCAGAAAACTATGGGTCTGTTTGGATAGAACTTATTTTGCTGAAACTGAAAACTGAAAACTGAAAACACTATAGCAAAATAATTTTTAAATGTGTGAATAGTACCGTGAGACCCATTTTTAACGAAAAAGTTGCTGAAAAGTGAGATTTGTGGGTCCCGTATATTGTTCATGGGACCCATTGATGTGCTGAAAAGAGTTGAAAAGTCAAATAGTGCGGCTACTATTCATGAACAGTGTATGAACAGTAGCCGCACTATCTCCTTAAACGCGTGCCAAAAAAAAGAAAAAAGAAAAAAAAAGGAAAACGTAACATTGAAAATGCAACGCAGTAAACGCTGTATCCAAACCCCCTCTATGTTTGATGAACTAGATACCCTTCACAAAAACCACACCTAGGATATAGTTGATTTGCCTCTTAGTCAGTTTGTAGTAGGTTGTAAGTAGGATGAGCTTGGGCCTATACTATGGGATAATATGTCTAATATATCTCTAATAATTGCAAAGATACAAGTTTAAAACTAGCTGAAGATATTGAAGTGAAAAATATTAGTGTAGGGGATAGGTATTAAAGTATTCACATCAATGGGTGTATTTAAAAAAAAAAAAAATTTAAAATTTACAAAGTTTTGCCTTAAAAAAAACAAATATTAGTGAGTGTATAATTGAATAAATTTACATGTTTGCTACAATAATCATGTAAATTTACATTGATTCTATTCATTTTGTATTTATTTATTTATTTTTATGTATCCCTGAAGGAAGAGAGTAGATGGTGGTTGTTGTGTGTGAAGAAAGAAAAACAGTTAAAAAAATTAAATTTTTTTGATATTTTAATAAAATATAATATAAAATAGATAATATGATGTGAAGTGTTTTGAAAAGTGAAGATGTAAAAAAAAAAGAAAAAAAGAAAGGCTCTTATGCTAAAATAGACAAGAATTTTTACACTAGTCGATACTAATGTTCTTAGGGATTTAGTGTCATGAGAAAATAAAACATAAGAATAATGCTACAATAACAAACTTTTTTTATAATACTTTTACCAACTAGTGAGGTAGCAAATTCTTACTAGTTCTCATTTGGGCCTACTACTTATATAACTTTTTTATTTATCAATAATTACTCACTATATCAGTAGTTTGTAAAATATATTTGAAACAAAGTTTGTAACTTTAGCGAAGAAAACTTTATATATTCCACATTTTTGGATGTGTAAAATTATAGACTACTACTCCATAATGGTTAAATCGTCCAAAGAGTTTTCAAGTTTCTCTACTGCCCGAGAGTTAGTGTGTACTTCTGACCTCTCTTGCACTGTAGAATTGATTGTTTCCTTCATCTGAAGGTGCTGTTAGGTTCCTTGGAATACCATGTGTATTTCTAGGCTTGTGGGGTTTTTTTTCAAGGGTTTGGGAAACAAAATTCAAGGTAGTGAATTGGACTCTCAGACAATCTCTATGGAGGACCTTGCACAATCTTGGACACGTCTTTCCCTATCTGAAAGAGAAGGGCTAGGTTGCTGCCTCACGACAGAGGAGAGTGTCAAATCTTTCTCCATTGCAGCAAACTTCCTCACTAAAAGAGCTCTCAACATTGAAGCGATTGTTAGAACTTTTACACCTCTGTGGCGGGCAAGGACAGGTTTCAAAATTCAAAATATTGGAGATCATAAGATTCTTTTTTCTTTTGATGACAAGGAGGACGTAGACAGAATCCTAGGTAGCGAACTGTGGAGTTTTGACAAGCACTATGATAATGACAGACCTCTCCAGGATATCAAGTATGATAGGACTACATTTTGGGTACAAGTTCGTAGTCTCCCAATGAGGTATATGCCCATCGAGGCGGAGGAAAAAATTTGCAATGCAGTGGGAAAAGTTATTAAACAATCTGATTCACAGGTTTACGATGGGGGCAACTTTATTCGTGTAAAGGTCTCAATAGACATTACATTACCTTTATGCCAAGGTCGCCTTCTCTCCCTCAACAATGATAAGCAATTGTGGGTCATGTTCAAATACGAAAGACTGCCAAACATTTGCTATTGGTGTGGTCGTCTTACTCATGACGATAGGGACTGCGACATTTGGATTGAAAGCGAAGGAACTCTAAGGAATGATCAGAAGGAATTCGGATCCAGCCTACGTGCACCTCCATTTGTGGTTTCGAAAAAGAAAACAATTATGGTGTCGGGATACTTTTCTACGAGGAAGATGAACAATAAGGCCATACATGCTTCTCAGCCAATGGAAGAGGAGCCACCGACTCAATAGAACCAAACTAAGAATCTTTCCGAGTCGGAGCACAAGCCAATTGAAGCTGAACGTTACAGGCAGGGAGGGGACACGTAGTCATTGAGTAACGGTTAGAATGGAATGAATTCCATTAATCATGCAAGTCTGGATTTTTCACTGCCATTAACTCCCACGATTAATGGGATGTCAAGCTATCCTAAGGACATTGATTCGGTATTAAAAGCGGTGAATGAACAGCGACACAAGTCAGAAGGGTCAAGAAAGGGTCCAGATACATTAGGGGTTTCTAAGCCACGTGACAATCCTAGTGATTCAAGTCTAGGTCAGCTAAATGATTTAACAACATCTCACGTGACTGATAGGGTTTCATAAAACATCAGGCAGAGGCGTGTTCTCCCATCTTGGACTAGCAAAAATAGACCAGCAACACTTAGTAAAATCCTACCCACTCAATTCACCATAGGAAGAAAAAGATAACCTTTGGCTTCAGATGATTTTTCAGAATTTCCTTCCAAGTGGGTTCAAGCTTCTCAGAAAGATAATGGAGTTTCTTTTATATTGGCAGAGGTTGATCATTAGCCCTACTAGAAGTAATGAGTTGCTTAGTATGGAACTGTTGTGGGCTTGGGAACCTGCGTATAGGTAGAGAGCTTGTGGAAATCACACAGGCAAAAGATCCCTTTGTGGTGTTTTTGTCGAGACACTTGCAGATGATGTGAGGCTAGAAATTGTACAAAGAAGTATTGAGCATGATCATTAATGGGTGGTCCCAAGGGAAGGTTGAGGTGGTGGATTGGTTTTATTTTGGAAGTCTTCGATAAATCTGATAGTAATAAAGTCTTCAAAGTATTATATTGATGCAATTATTGATAAGAATTCAGACAATGAATGGCGATTTACAAGTTTTTATGGTTAACCAGAGATAGCAAGAAAATGTGAATCATGGGAACAACTCAGGTACCTCAATTCTCAAACTAATACTCCGTAGTTGTGCGGTGGGGACTTTAATGAGATCACTAGACAAGATGAGAAGGTAGGTGGTGGATTGAGGCCTCATAATCAAATGCAACTTTTCAGGGAATTAATTGATGAATGTGGATTTATGGATTTGGGGTATGTAGGTCCTAAATTCACTTGGGCTAGGCATTTTGAAAATGGCAACTCAATTTGGGAGAGATTAGATAGAGGCCTAGCCACAAATAGTTGGTTTTTAAAATTTCCTGGCACAAGGGTTTACCATTTACATTGTAACTCTTCTGATCACATCCCTCTCAGCATTATTTTTTCGGGTTTGGATCCTCCCAAAAGAAAGAAGGTGTTTTGGTTTGAGGAAATGTGGTTGTCCAATCCTGGTTGTAGTGAGATTGTTGAAGCCGTGTGGCATAGCTTTGGTGTTACTAAATCAGATGAAGGAATTTTACAGAGAGTCGAGAAGCGTGGTAGGGATTTGCGTTGGTGGAATAGAAATATCTTTGGGAATGTAAGAAGGTAGCTAGAGAAATTGAGGAATTTACTCCTTAAGGCCGAAAGTGAAGCTGTCCTAAGTGGTGATAATGCTTGGGTTAGACAACTAAAGAAGGATATTGAAGTATTGAGGGGACAGAAATACAAAATATTTCCATAGTTGTGCCACGGAGAGGTATAGGAAAAATCTGATTGTGGGAGTTAGAGATGGTGAGGGGATATGGAGAGTCCATAGATAGCACCAACTTTTGTAGAATACTACAAAACACTCTTTTCTTCATCGGGACATATTGGGGTTTCAAAGGTATTGGAGTGTGTGCCAACGATGGTTATGGATGAGATGAATTCCTTTTTATGCCGTGCCTTTGAAGTGAGTGAAGTTAATGTGGCTTTGCAACAAATGGCTCCTTTAAAAGCTCCTGGACCTGATGGAATGCCCCCCCTTTTTTACTAACACTTTTGGGGCACGATGAACCAAGATGTCACTTCCTCCATTTTGAAGTGGCTAAACTTAGGTACTCTACCTACTTCCCTCAACCATACTTTTATCACACTTATCCCAAAGATTAATTCCCCCAAGCATGTTCATTAATACCGCCTTGTAAACCTATGCAATGTGTTGTATAAAATTTTTTCTAAAGTTTTAGCCAACCGTTTGAAGAAAATATTACCCTCCATCATTACAGAACACCAATCCGGATTTACAAAAGATAGGCTAATTTCTAATAACATTATGGTGGCATTTGAAACATTACATTGCTTGTAAAGATATAGGTTTGGTACCCATGGCTATATGGCCTTACAACTTGATATGAGTAAGGCTTATGATCGGGTGGAATGACATTTCCTTGAAGGAATTATGAGGAACATGGGTTTTAATAAAGGGTGGATTAAGCTTATTATGGTGTGTGTTAAAACAGTTACATATTCAGTATTGGTGAATGGAGAGCCCAGTGGCTTAATCCACCCAACAAGGGGTATAAGGTAAGGAGACCCATTATCTCCATTCCTATTTTTACTTGCATGGAGGGGCTGAATGGGATGATAAAAAAGGTGGAAAGGGATGGGGATATCCAAGAGTTTTCCCTTTGTAGGAGAGGCCTAAAAATAACACATTTGCTTTTTGCAAATGACTGTCTTCTTTTTTGCAGTGCAACTATGGATGAGTGTGGGAAGGAGTTGGATATCTTGAATGGTTATGAGGAGGCCTCAGGAAAAAAAATAAAATAAAATAAAACTGCACTCTTCTTTAGCAAAGCCACTGATGCTGAAATAAAGAAAAATATCAAAGAAGCTTGGGGAGTTCTGGAAATTATGCAATATGAGAAATACTTGGGTCTACCTTCCTTTGCTAGGAAAGTAAAAAAAGCAAGCTTCAATTACATTAAGGAGAGGGTGTGGCGAAAATTACAAGGATGGGAAGGGAAGTTACTCTCACAAGCAGGTAGGGAAGTATTAATTAAATCAGTCATCCAAGCCATTCCAACATACACAATGGAATGTTTCAAAATTCTCTTGGGTCTATGCAATGAGATTGAAGCTATGATAAAGAAGTCTTGGTGGGGACAAAGAGGTGACCAAAGAAAAATCCATTGGATAAAGTGGAAAGATTTGACTAAATCAAAAGTAGTGGGTGGTATGGGTTTTAGAGATCTTGCCATGTTCAATGACTCACTATTAGCAAAGCAAGCTTGGCGCCTTTTGCATAACCACAATACTCTCTTCTACAAGGTTTTCAAGGCACGAATTTTTCCAAACACAATGATCATGGAGGCCAAGGATTCAAGATTAGGCTCTTATGTATGGAGGAGTATATTTATAGGGAGGGATGTTATCCAAAGAGGTGCCAGATGGAGGGTTGGCAATGGGGGAAAAAAAAATCAGAATTTGGCAGGATCACTGGTTGCCTAGAAAGCACCCTTTCCTTCTATCCGAATGCCCAATAGTTGATTATGAAGACTCTACCATGGATATTCTAATTGATCCACACAGTAGACAGTGGAACAAAGAGTTGGTGGACGGGTTATTCAATGAGGAAGAAGCAGAGTTGATAAAGAAAATCTCACTAAGTCGAAATGCATCAGATGACATCTTGTATTGGCCCTATTCAAGCAATGGACTATATAGTTGCAAGTCGGGTTATAAGTTTTTAAAAATGGAGGAAGAAATAAGTGAAACTGCATTAGTAACCACGAATGGAGACACATAGGTTTGGAAGAAAATTTGGGCTATGTGGGTACCACAAAAGGTGAAGACAATGTTGTGGAGGGCTTGTCATGAAGCCATGCCAACAAAACAGTCACTGTTTCGTCACAAAATTGTGGAGGGCGCATTATGTGTGAGATGCTGAGCTGCTTCAGAAAATTCTCTCCATGTGTTCTGGACATGTCCTGAGCTTGATTTGGTGTGGGTAGAACAGGAGCTGTGGAGTTTCTGAGGTGGAGTTCAGTTCTTCGACTTCAAAGAACTCTATCATGGCTGATCAAGAACAACCAACAGCTGGAGTTATTCGCAGTCACGATTTGGTCCATATGGAATCAGTGAAACTGAGTTCGTCTAAACCAACAAGCAGATGCCATCCATTAGATCGCTCACCTATCCAAAACTTGGTTAGCGGAATTCCAAGCAAGACAGGTTAGTCACGGTGTGCAAGTGAACCATACTTAGCCTACTAGTCATCGATGGAAGCCACCACCATCAGGTCTCTTTAAAATTAACTTTGATGGTGTGGTTTGCCAAAGGAACAAAAAGTCAGGCATAGGTGTGGTCATTAGAGATAGCAGGTGTCTAGTAATTGCATTGTGTTTGAAGGCGGTGTGTAACGCCCCAAAATCATAAACAATAAAAGTCTATTTAATTTGAATAATCAATAGAAATATTAAATAAAAGAAACCAGCAACCTAAAATCTCATCAATCAAATGTCAGAGCTCTAATTTACCAAAGACAAAACATCCCCAAAATAATTCTCCAGTACAATGTTTAATGCCATAAAATCATAATAAAATCCTCAGTTCCACAAAATAATTCGTAACTATTGTCTTCCAAAAATCTTTACTCCAATAATCCCTCTAATGTATCTGTAAGGGGAAATAAAGGGGGGTGAGATAACTCAATAAGTGGAATTCACTAACATTGGAGTGTGGGAACAAACCTTTCAAATAAATAATTCTTACAACAATTTCATAACTTGTAACTCATCAATATTTTATCATCAAATATTTCATATATAAAAATAAAATATCTTTATATTGTGAGCCATCATAATACATATATCAATACCATCATATAAATAATTTCCTAAACCTTTCTCATGGCCAACGTTTACGCCCTGTTGATAGGGTTATGCTGTCCCCTTTTTGGGACTGGAACCTCTTTTTCATCCCTTTTTTTAAGGATGGCTCATTTGAAACCTAAAAGTGCACTCTCTTGCTAAGGAGCTTCCTTTTTGGATCCTCAATAGTATACTCCTTTGCTAAGGAGTTATCAATTGTGCATTGTCCCCTTTTCTAGGATTGTCCCTTGCTAAGGACTAGTTGCAGTATGATTGTCCCTTACTAAGGACTAAATATAATATTGAGTTTTTAATCACGACTTGCCATAGGTTTTCAAAACATATTCAATATGCTCACAAAATAATCCATTCATAATTCTCAAAAATATAAAGATATATTCACACATATAAGTTTAAATATATTTAGGTTGTCCCACAAGTTTTTCATAAAATGAATAGTCAATGTGTACATCAAGAATTTATAAAATATCAATTTATATAGAGAATATCAACATATTTTTTTTTTGATATAAAATAGTTTAATAATCAACATTGTTTTGAGAAAACCACCAAAATTAGTAAACACCACTTACCTCTTAGTTGCAAAAATAAAAGAAATCAACCTCCCTTGAATCACAACAAATTAGTAGAATTACAAACTAGCAACACTAAAGATAGGTCCATCAATACACAATTTCCTACTTAAAAACCTGTTTTCAATGCTTAAACAATTTTATCCTAGACAATACTGATATATCCAAAAATTTTCATTTATTCACTTAACTATCCAATTCATTTTCAGTCTTTGATCAGCTTGTTCTATTTCACATATTCTAATTATCTATTAATTGGCATGTTTGTACTACAACTCTATGGAACTCTAGGATTTTATTACGTGTCTAGCCATCATAGAGATTACTACCATTCTTAGAATACACATAATATAATCTTGATTGATCAATCCATTATTCACATTTGATCAGTGGGGGATTGTTGAGATTAGAACATATGCTTAGAATTTCCTTTTTCCTTTAATATATTGATAGGTTAGATTTTATGAAGTGATGCCTATCGTTCTATTAGCCACTAAAGTGATTTCAAGAACAACTCTTTCCTGAAAACGTGGGACGATTTTCTAGCCCTAGAATAATTCTAACTCTCCAAATCTTTCAACTTCTAAAATTACAACAAGACAGCCCATACTTGAAATACTTGTGCACAGCTATAGAGAAGAAAAGAAACAACTCACTTGTATGTTGCGGCTGAAAACAAAAAGGAACTTCTAATGTACATACATGTGTAACTTAAAAGGTAAAAGACTAGGGTTATCAAAGCCCATATATTTACTTATGCCACCTCACTTGGGTTTCATATCCCATAGTATTTATCTTATTTTTAATATCTTAGACCCAAATCAATTTAATCCATTTAATTGTAGGCCTCATTTATAATTTAAGCATAATAATTGAATTGGTATCAAAATTATGGGGTGTTACATCCTTCCTCCCTTAAAAAAAAATTTCATCCTCGAAATTGTACATACCTTTGTTAACGAACAACTCTGGATACTTTGATTTCATCTCATCTTCTTGCTCCCAAGATGCCTCCTACACTGTTTGATTCTTCCAAAGGACCTTAACCAATGATATGGTCTTGGTGCGTAGCACTTATCCTTGCGGTCAAGAATTTGGATTGGAACTTCCTCATAAGTCAAGTTTTCTTTAATCTTGAGTGGCTCATAGTTCAAAACATGTGAAGGATCCGGAATGTACTTCCTCAACATGGAAGCATGAAACACATTATGCACTAGTGTAAGTGTAGGCGGTAAGACCAACTTGTAGGCAACTTTACCAATGCATTTTAGAATCTCAAATGGACTAACAAATCTGGGACTCAACTTCCCCTTCTTCTCAAATCTCATCACACCCTTCATTGGGACGACTTTCAAGAATACCATATCTCCTACTTCAAATTCAACCTTCCTTCTCAAGTTATCATAATAACTCTTCTGTCGACTTTGTGCTGTTTGCAATCTCTTACAAATCAGATTAATCTTCTTAGATGTCATCTAAATGATTTCTGGTCCTAACAATTTTCTCTCACCAACCTTTTCCCAACACAATGGGGACCTGCATTTTCTTCCATATAAAGCCTCATAGGCAGCCATCTCAATACTAGAGTGGTAGCTATTATTATAGGCAAATTCCACTAAAGACAAGTATTTTTCCCAACTTCCTTTGAAATCCAATACACAAGATCTTAACATATCCTCCAAAGTACAAATAGTCCTTTCTGATAGTCCATCTGTTTATGGGTGGAAGGCTGTACTAAAGCTAAGATTAGTACCCAAAGCTTTATGTAGGCTTTCCCAAAACTTTGAGGTGAATCTTGGGTCTCGATCAGACACAATTGATGTTGGAACTCCATGAGGACTTACAATCGCATCAATATATATCTATGCTAGCTGATCAAGTGAGTAATTCATCTTAACCGAAATAAAATGTGCTGTTTTCGTCATCCTATCCACAATTACCTAAATAGCCTCATGTCTCTTAGGAGATCTTGACAAACTAGTCACAAAATCCATACATATACGCTCCCATTTCCACTTAAGAATAGGAAGTGGTTGCAGTAATCCTGAAGGTTTCTAGTGTACTGCCTTAATTTGTTGACAAGTCAAGCATTGCTCCACAAATTGAGCTTCTTCATGTTATTCCACCAATAAGTTTCTCAAATGTCATGATACATTTTAGTGCTACAAGGGTGCACTAAGTATGGAGTACGATGGGTTTCTTCCATAATCTCTTTCTTTAATGCAAAATCATTTGGCACACAAAGTCTATTTACAAACCTCAAAACACCATCATTAGACACATTAAATTCTAGTGTCTTCCCTTCTTGTACTTCTCCTATGATCTTTACAATTTGTGCATCATCAACCTATGAACTCTTAATCTTCTCAATCAAAGTGGGTTGTATTGTCAAATTGGCCATAAAGACTTAGGAATCACCCATGAAAATTTCAATTCCCATCCTTTCCAAGTCATTAATAATCTCCTTTTGAGTAGTTAACAAGGCAGCTGAAAAACTAGAAGACTTCAGACTAAGTGCATCAGCCACTACATTAGTCTTGCCTAGATGGTAATTGATTGAGCAATCATAATCTTTAATCAACTCAAGCCACCTTCGTTGTCTCATATTTAATTCTTTCTGAGTAAAGAAGTACTTCAAACTCTTATGATCTGTATAAATCTCACACCTTTCACCATACAAATAATGTCTCCAAAATCTTCACTGCAAACACCACTGCAGCCAACTCCAAATCATGAGTGGGATAATTTTTTTCATAACTCTTTAATTGGCAGGAAGCATAAGCTATGACTTTACTATGCTGCATCAACACACAACCAAGCCCTTTTCTTGAAGCATCACTATAAATAACAAAACCTCCCAAGTTGCTAGGGATGGTTAGTACTGGTGTAGTGACCAACTTTTGCTTAAGTTCTTGAAAACTCTTTACACATTCTTCTGTTCACACAAACTTGGCATTCTTACGAGTTAGTTGAGTCATTAGGGTTGCAATATGGGAAAATCCCTCCACAAACCTCCTATAATAGCCAGCAAGGCCCAAAAAGTTTCTAATCTCACTCACATTTGTTGGTCTTGCCCAATCAACCACAGCTTCAACCTTATTAGGGTCTATAGAAATCCCTGCCCCAGATATCACATGCCCTAGGAACACCACTTGATCAAGTTAAAATTCACACTTCTTAAACTTTGCATAGAGCTTCTTCTCCCTCAAAAATTTGAAAAACAATTCTCAAGTGCTCTTCATGTTCTTCCATGCTTTTGGAGAAGATTAGAATGTCATCAATAAAGACAATAACAAAGCGGTCTAAGTACTCATGAAACACCCTATTCATTAGGTCTATAAATGCAGCAGGAGCATTAGTCAATCCAAAAGGCATTACCAAGAATTAATAGTGCCCATACCTAGTCTTGAAAGCTATCTTAGGTATGTCTTCACCCTTGATTTTCAACTGATGATACCTAGAAAGAAGGTCAATCTTAGAGAAGATTTGTGCCCCTTGCAATTGATCAAATAGGTCATCAATATGAAGGAGAGGGTATTTGTTTTTCACAGTAACCTGGTTTAACTCACGGTAGTCAATACACAACCTCATAGTCCCATCCTTCTTTTTCACAAATAAAATTGGTGCACCCCAAGGAGATGCACTTGGTCTGACGAACCCTTTGTCAAGGAGTTCTTGTAACTATTCCTTGAGTTCCTTAAGTTTAGTTGGTGCCATCCGATATGGTGCTTTCGATATAGGAGAAGTTCCAGGGAGCAAATCAATGGAGAATTCAATCTCCCTATCTATAGGTATCCCTGGTAGGTCTTCAGGAAAGACATTAGGAAACTCCCTCACAACAAGGATATCATCCAATTTCAATACCTCTTTCCTAGTGTCCACCACATAAGCTAGGTACCCTTGGCATCCTTTCCGTAATAGATGCTGTTGAGGTCTAAAAAAAAGGTCATAATAAAATAAGCCCAAAATAGAAGAACAAGTCAAGCCCAAAAGGAAAAATTCAGGCTAAGCCCAAAGCAATAGATACGGAAGACCCATGGGGAAATAAAAGAAAGGCCCAGAGGATCCTGAAGCCCAGAAAAGAAAGAAGCATCCAAAAAAGAGACCACGGCAAAGTATAAAGAAGCAAGGATCCTTAGGAACAATCAATAGGCATGGATCCCTTCAGGCACAAAGAAAAAGGAAGACTGGGACAGATCGATGGAAAGAAGACAGAAGAAGAAAACAAGAAATAAAAGCAAAAAACGCGAGCGACCTCTCATGGCACAGACAGAAAAGGCCTCAGGGAACCAGGACAGGGAAGAAGAATGATAACAAACGACTTTCAAAAAATGGCAGAATAGGATTCCGCCCAAAGAGGAAAGAAAGGGAAAAGAGGAAGACGCCAGAAATGGGGATGCCGAGAAGGGCATACCTCAGCACGTCCCGAAGAGGATGGCTAACCAGAAGCTTTCGAAAGAATCAGAACCAAGAGAAGGAAAGAATGAGAGAAAACGGAAAAGGGACTTACCGAGATGATGGGGATAGGACATGCTCTGTTTGCAAAAGAACAAAACAGGGGAACCAACGGTTCCCCGGGAAGCCGAGAAAACTCCATTATAAAAGGAGGGGATGGGTTGTGAAGAAGGCAGCGAGAAAAAAAGAAAGAAACATAAGAAAGAAGAAATTCTCTAGGAAAAACTATCAGAAAAATCTGTGCAGAAAGAAAAATACTAAGGGAAAAACAAATATTGCTTCCCAGTATCCTGTAAAGGCCACTATTGCACATACTCGGATTCAACGAGAATCAAACTTTGCAAGTTTTGAAGGCTGAAATAGCCATTCAAGACTGCAATTTTTGAGCTTGATTGGACCTTGTATCACGTCCTAGTGAGCTTTCTGTAATCAAACAGATAATGTATTAATGAAACACTGCTTCATAATTCCCAGGATCCCCACAACATTATTTCTTTTTATCGTTTTGCTAATCCTGCTTTCTTTCCTTCTGAACTTACGTTGTTAATTTTTGGCACTCTTCGATATCCTTGTTTGTCATTTTTCTTTATATTGTCAGGAGTATTCTCTGCATTCACTTGATTCTTAAATAGCTCGTTAGCTGCAGTGAGTCAAGGCCCGGTCCACCAAATCCTCCATTTTTCATTCAGGCCCGGGATCCTTGGGCTTGAGTGTCACGAAAAAGGCACTCTCACAGATGCTTAGCTCGAAGGGCTGATATCACCCTAGGTAAAGCATACATCCTAGAGCCCTTAAACCGAAATTCAGGTTCTCCTAGAGGCCAAAACACCACTTCTTTTCTAAAACAATCTACACTAGCATAATAAGCCGCCAACCAGTCCATTCCCAAAATTACATCATAGTAATACGTGTCCATCAAAATCAAGTTTGCTAACATTTTCTTATCCTCAATTTGGATGACACGAGACTTAAGCATAGAATTATACACCAAAGAATCACCCATAGGTGTGGCCACAGACAAGTCATAATCCATAAGTCTAGGTTTCTTATCACATAACTTAGCATATCAAAAGGAGATAAAAGAGTGTGTAGATCCAAAATCAAATAGAGTTTTAGCAAAGTATGAGAATAATAGGAGGATACCTGTAACCACAGTATCTGAAGCTTGAACGTCTTATGGTGTGAGTGCAAACACTCTCCCTTGTGCTTTCCTCCTTGATCATTCTTTCCGGGTTGTGCCATTGAGTTTTGTTGAGGAGATGTACAGCTTCTAGCTAAGTGTTCTGTCTTCCCACAATTATAACAAGCCTTTCCTTCAAAGAAACACAGCTTATCTCCATGAAACCTTCCACATGTAGGGCAAGCATTCGAACTTCTACCTTGAGCATTCTGGGGTGGATTCTTATTTTCTGGCTTATTTGATGATGAATTACTCCCAGAACTCCCAAAAGATCATTTCTTGTTCCAATAACCTTGAGCATTGCCTTGTTAAAAGCTTGTCTGTCCAGTGTTTCTAGGTGGATTCTCATTCTTAACATTGTTCTTGAAATCTTCCTCCAATCTCATAGCTCTCTTATATGACTCTGCATAATTGTCAACCCCTGATGCAATCAGATGGTGTCGAAGTCTCTCATTCAACCCCTTTTGAAATCTATTTGCTTTCTTCGCCTCAGTAAGGATTAAGTGGGGTCCAAAGTAAGATAACTCGATGAATTTAACTACATATTGCTCAATAGTCATACTTCCTTGCACCAAATTAGCAAATTCCCTCTCTTTTCATTCCTGAACCACCTCAAGGAAGTAATTATCATAGAAAATCCCTTTAAATTTCTCCCAAGTGATGGGGTTTCTCTCAGTGTCCATTCCCTCCAAAATGGCTTTAGTGGATCTCCACCAACGCTCAGCTTCTCCAATCAACTTGAAAGTTGCAAACCACACCTTTTAAGAGTCAGTGTAATCTAAAGCTTCTAACAATTTCTCCATTTGCAAGAACTAGTTCTCAGCTTCTATAGGATTTGGCTTCCCATCAAAGGAAGGGGAATTTTGCTTCATAAAAGTCTCAAAAGAGCAACCAGCCCTTGCCTCTACTCTACATGCACCTCTACTAGCAACAAGGGTTAACTTGTCCAACAGTCGGACAACAGCTTCATCCAAAGGAGCAATGCGTGTCACCCTAGGACGTTCATTACCTCTCACGTTTTGAGTGACTTCAACCTCAGTATCAACCCTTGCTTTGGTTGACCTTTGCAAATTAACAATAGGTTCCTCGCTATTGGAATTAGCTACTCTCTTCTTTTTGGGTGGCATGATACCTAGTTAACAAGGAAATCAAGAAATATAGGTGGTGCAACAATTATTACTACTAAACATAAGAAGTAACATTGACAAGATTGTTTAAAATATCTCATCAAACATAACCTAGATACCAAATGCTTTAACAAAAAAAATCAAGATCATAACCTAGTTTTCAAGTGTCTATAGAATCATGTCCTAAGCTCTGATACCACAATTGTAATGCCCCAAAATTATAAACAATAAAAGTCTATTTAATCTGAATAATCCATAAAAATATTAAATAAAAGAAATTAGCAACCTAAAATCTCATCAATCAAATGTTAAAGCTCTAATCCACTGAAAACAAAACATCCTCAAAATAATTCTCTAGTACAATGTTTAATGCCATAAAAATCATAATAAAATCCTCAGTTCTACAAAATAATTCGTAACTGTTGTCTTCCAGGAATCTCTACTCCAATAATCCCTCAATGTATCTATAAGGGGAAATAAAGTGGGGGAGGGGGGGTCATGCATTGAGATAACTCAATAAGTGGAATGCCCTAACAATGGGGTGTGGGAACAAGCCTTTCAAATAAATAATTCTTACAACAATTTCATAATTTGTAACTCATCAATATTTTATTATCAAATATTTCATATATAAAAAGAAAATATCTTTATATTGTGAGCCATCATAATATATATATCAATACCATCATATAAACAATTTCCTAGGCCAATTTCGTGGTTAATGTTTACGCCCCATTGACAGGGTTGTGCTGTCTCCTTTTTGGAACTGGAACCTTCTTTTCATCCCCTTTCTTAAGGATGGTTCCTTTGGAACCTAAAATTGCACTCCCTTGCTAAGGAGCTTCCTTTTTGGATCCTCAATAGTATACTCCCTTGCTAAGGAGCTATTAATTGTGCACTGTCCCCTTTTCTGGAACCGTCCCTTGCTAAGAACTATCTGAGTATGATTGTCCCTTGCTAAGGACTAAATACAATACTGAGCTTTTAATCACGACTTGCCATAGGTTTTCAAAACATATTCAATATGCTCACAAAACAATCCATTCATAATTCTCAAAAATATAAAGATATATTCACACATTCAAGTTTAAATAAATTTAGGTTGTCCCACAAGTTTTTCATAAAATGAATAGTTAATGTGCACATCAAGCATTTATAAAATATCAATTTCTATATAGAATATCAACATATTTATTTGATATAAAATAGTTTAATAATCAACACTGTTTTGGGAAAACCACCAAAATTAGTAAACACCACTTACCTCTTAGTTGCAAAAATAAAAGAAATCAACCTCCCTTGAATCACAACAAATCAGTAGAATAACAGCCTAGCAATACCAAAGATAGGTCCATCAATACACAATTTCCTACTTAAAAATATGTGTTCACGCTTAAACAATTTTATCCTAGACAATACTGATATATCCAAAAATTTTCATTTATTCACTTAACTATCCAATTCACTTTTAGTCTTTGATAAGCTTGTTCTATTTCACATATTCTCATTATCTATTAATTGGCATGTTTGTACTACAACTCTATGGAACTCTAGGATTTTATTACGTGTCTAGCCATCATATAGACTACTACAATTCTTAGAATACACATAATATAATCTTGATTGATCAATCCATTATTCACATCTGGTCATTCTTTTTTATTTTATTTTATTTTTATTTTTATTTTATAAGCAAGAAATTAATATATTTCAATAAACTTCAATATAGGCCGAATCTAATGGCAGGGTCACATGTATGGAATAGATTCAAGAACTTCAAAATGGCCTAATAAGGGAAATCTCATCAATCTGAAATTCACATCCTTTCTTGTCATGTAGCTATACCTATCACCCTAGTCTAATATAATAATAACCATAGGACATCCTTTCCCACAAAACACGGATAAGTGGGGGGTTGTTGAGATTAGAGCACCCACAGTAGGTGTGGTAAATGTGCCAAATGCTAAATATTTGGCACATTTACCACACCAAACTCAAAAAACACCAAATATCAGATATGCTAAATCCCATTATTTTTACAACATGTGAACAGTACCGTTGCAAATTTGCAACGGTACGGAATGGTGTGGTATAAGTTTTATTCTTTTTTTATTCTTTTTCTCTCCCCTCTCACTTCACTTTTCTTCCTCAGACTCAGACTCACGCTCACGCCTCCGCCTCTCCATTATTTTCTTCTTTCACTCATTTTTTCTTCTCAATCTCTTTGTTTTTCTCTCTTTCTCTCAGACATCATCCTTAGTTTTTTCTTCTCACCCTTTTCTTCTTTCACTCCGATCTCTGTTGCTGTGTTTTTTTTTTTTTTTTTTTTTGCAGTGATTTGATACCCGGTTCGGCAGTGGGTGGGTTGAGATGGTGGGTGGGTCGGCTGGTGATGGGCGAATCGGTGGTGGTGGGTTCTGTTATGCGAAATCGGTGGTGCGAAATCGGTGAATGGGTTCCGAATCGGTGAATCGGTGGTGCGAAATCGGTGAATGGGTTCCGAATCGGCGAAATCGGTGGTGCGAATCAGTAAATCGGTGAATGGGTTGTGGCCGCAACAATTTTTCTGGTGTTTTTCTGGTGTTGTGGGTGGGTGGGTTGTGGGTTCTGTTGTTTTTCTGGTGGTTGTGGGTGGTTGTGGCCGCAACAATTTTTCTGGTTGTGGTTTTTTTTTTTTTTTTTTTTTTTTTTTTTTTTTTTTTTTTTTTTTATAAGGTGGTGTGGGGTGGCCGGTGGTTGTGGGCTGTGGCGGTTGATCTGCCATGTGGGTTGTTGATGTTGCCGTTGTTGGTTGTTGATGTTGCTGTTGCTGTTGTTGAGGGTAATGGGGAGAGGAATAATATATTATTTTAATGTATAGGAAATATTATTTTAATGTATAGAGTTAAATTATAAAACATCTGATAAATGCGGTGTTGTAAAATGATGTGGTAAAATAATAAAGTAAGCATTTGGTGTTGTAAAATGGCATAATTTATACACCAGCTGCTACGGATGCTCTTAGAACATATGCTTCGAATTTCCTTTTTCTTTTAATATATTGATAGGTTAGATTTTATGAAGTCATGCCTATTGTCCTATTAGCCACTAAAGTGATTTCAAGAACAACTCCTTCCTGAAAACGTGGGACGATTTTCTAGCCATAGAATAATTCTAACTCTCTAAATCTTTCAACTTCTAAAATTACAGTAAGACAAACCATACCTGAAATACTTGTGCACAGCCATAGAGAAGAAAAGAAACAACTCACTCGTATGTTACGGCTGAAAACAAAAAGGACCTTCTAATGTACATACACGTGTAACTTAAAAGGTAAAAGGCTAGGGTTATCAAGGCCCATATATTTACTTATGCCACCTCATTTGAACTTCATGTCCCATAGTATTTATCTTATTTTTAATATCTTAGGCCCAAATCAATTTAATCCATTTAATTGTAGGCCTCCTTTATAATTTACGCATAATAATTAAATTGGTATCAAAATTATGGAGTGTTACACGATGCATCAAGTGCTAGGCAGTTTCGACATCGAAGCCATGGTTGTGGTGTGGGCTTTATCCTTCGCATCAGATGTGGAGGTGAAACGTGCTATGCTAGAAGGTGATTCCATGGCAGTGATCATAGGTTTAAGGGAGGATGAAAGTCTATTGGTACCATGCGGACTATTGTTGGAGGATGCAAAGATTTTGTCTCAACAATTTGATGAGATGCGTTACTCTAATACAAAGAGGGAAGGCAACGGTTTAGCGCATAGTCTGGCTAGATATACAATTAGCATTCCAGATTTCCAAGTTTGGATGGAGGATGTTCCATCACAATTTCTTTTTCTATTACAAACCAACTTCTTGGGTTTATTTTAATAATTGTTTTGACATGTTTTCCCTTAAAAAAAAAAAAAGTTTGTAACTTTAGCATTTTCCAAAACATAAATATTATTTTAAGTAATTCTATGAGAAAGATGAATTTGATTTGAATTTATAAAATGTTGAATGAACTGGAAAATTGAATTTCAATTATTGTGAATGGCAATAATGATTATGAGATAAGTTTCAAGGAAAAAAAATCTTGTTTTTATTTCTCTGTGCTTATCAATATATTACTAAAAGCTAAAGCGTAGCATTTAATGTTGCTACGCTTCCATTGAGCCACGTCAGCAGCCATGTCATTATCAATTTTTTTCTAATTTTTTATACAATTTTTTAAAATTTAAAGTGAATTAAAAACTCTATTATATTACAATCAAAATATCATATTTAATTTATCTTATTTTTAATTATTCTTATTTATTATTAAATTTTCAATTCCATTTTAACTTTTCATATCCCCACTACTCTTTACCTTAACTTTCTTCAACCTTTCTCATTCCATTTCAATTTTTCATATCCCCACTACTCTCAAAATTAATATTATTCTATCTTTTTATCTTCCTTTATTTTTTACTCTTCTTATTCCTATCCTCATGCTATAAAATTGTCATTCTCCCTCTTATTCCATGCATAATTTCTATTTTTCCACACACAAAAGCCCTCTCTCTCTCTCTCTCTCTCTCTCTCTCTCTCTCTCTCTCTCTCTCTCTCTCTCTATATATATATATATATATTCCTTCAATTTTTGGTATATATATATATATATATATATTTTTAATTTTAGCGTAACAGGTTGACCATCAAAACATACTGATGCAGTATTGAAAGCTCCACCAAATGCATCGCAGAAATCAGTTTTGGACTACTAGAAGTCAGTTATTTTGTTAAAATTGGAATTGACAGGTAATCCAACTTGATACAATTTAGTTTTATATTTTATGTTGTTATCTTTTTTATTCTCATTGGTTGTTAAATGTTATATTATTGCATTATAAAGATAGTATATAAAAATATAATATTATTTTATTACATAGAATAACTAAAATAATATGGTGTTTATTGCTATACATTTCATTTTTATTATTTTATTCTCATCTTATTTTATTCAACATTTAAATTTAGCAACATCCTCCATATCATAATTATTTATATTTTGTCTCATTTTTTTTTAAAATTAAACATATAATATTTTATTCAATAAATAAAAATTGTTCTTATAAAGTCTTCCCATGAATTGTTACAATGCATCAATGGAAAAATGAAATACAAAACAAATATCAATTTAGAAACACTCAATTTAAAAATAAAAAAAAAGAATAAACAATTTTCTTATAAAGTATTCCCATAAAACGTTACAATGCATTAATAGAAAAAGAGAATACAAAACACATGCTGTGGGGCCTGGCCCAGAAATAATGGGCTATTCCAAATTCAGGCCCGTCTGAGGAGCGTCCTGTCCGAAGAGAAACCACGTATGAAGCATTACTCAATCCCAATAAACGCCAAGGAAACCTGTCCGAGGAGAAACTCCTCCTCGGACATCACGAAGCCCAGACGAAGAACTCTCCCCAGCCACTTCAGTTCACCCTCTCAACATATAAAATGAATAAAATCCAAAATATCCCATGGAGAGCTACCACCACATTAATTGCGCCCCAACCACCCTCTTGGTCGCATTAATGAGGAAATGACCCCTGAACAGTACCGCCTTGGCCTCTGCAACTCACATGGGGAGAGATGAAGGCGTCTGATGGGACAGCCACTCAAGTAGGTGCTTAGATAGTCAACAAGTGTAGGGTTGAGATGAAAAAAGGGAACTATATAATGTAGTGAAGTCCCTTAGAGAGGAGGACGAAAATTCTGTATGAGAACTGAAGAAATAAACTTATACGTGAGAGATCCAATTTTGTGTCTTTATTTTCTGCAACCATATTGCCCATGCATCAGACTGAATAGACTCGCTGAGGCCAAGTTCTTTGACCCATCCTCTACAAATATTTATTGTGGGTTGCGCTTTGGGCCAGGGCCTGATCAATCGAATTTGGGCCAGGAAAATCGTGCAACTACAATTGGCGCCGTCTGTGGGAAGAACTAGAGCATCAGCTAGCACAACGGTCAAGCATGGCAGAACTAGGTCCGCACCAGGAGAATCCTCACCAGGCTGACTCCCAACAAACACAACCCGCCGAGTCCCAGAGGCAAAATAACCCCGTCAACCCAGGCCACAGGGGAAATCGTGAGGGAAGTGTGCATACTATCCGGACAAGCCAGAGTCACACTCAGATAGGTAGTCACGTGTCCCAGAAGCGAAATAGTCACCAGGCCATGCAGCGAGAGATAGATGATCTGAAGAGGAAGCTACGACGAGCACAGCGAAGGCGATCTCCTTCAGACTCAGACAAGTCCTCTAATGCGGAGGATGTGAGTTACCGACGGAGGTCAAGGACCCCCCCAAGTGAAACCTTTACCTACGAAAAGGAACCACGCCCTGTGCGGAAGTATGAGAGCACATCTAGTAAGGGTTCGGGAAACGACGCCATGAAGAAGGCGTTGGATCAGGTTTCAAGGTCCCCCTTCACGTATAGAATTGAAGGGGCTGAGCTGCCTCGATGGTTCAACCAACCAGCATTCGCCATCTACAGCGGTCGATCAGACCCGGTAGAGCATGTGAGTCA
Source organism: Quercus lobata (assembly GCF_001633185.2). NCBI lineage: Eukaryota > Viridiplantae > Streptophyta > Magnoliopsida > Fagales > Fagaceae > Quercus > Quercus lobata. The sequence continues at coordinate 68,896,777 of NC_044908.1, forward strand.
ATTTAACCAAAAGATGGCGATCTACTCGCAAAATGAGGCCCTTATGTGTAAAATCTTCCCGTCCAGCTTGGGATCAATGGCGATGAGGTGGTTCAACGGCCTGAAGACAAATTCCATAAGCTCTTACAAGCAGCTCACTCGGGATTTCTGCTCTCGCTTTATCACCAACACCAGAGTCCCCAAGCCCCTCGGTTCGCTATTGTCCTTGTCCATGCACGAGGGAGAGACTCTGAAAGCATACTCCGATAGATACTGGGAAGTATATAATGACCTGGATGATAACCACGATGCTGTCGCTATCAGCACATTCAAAAGCGGCCTCCCCACCGACCATGGCTTAAGGAAATCCCTCACTGGTAAACCGGTTGCCAACGTTGATCAGTTGAGGGATAGGATAGACAAGTACAAAAGAGTGGAGGAAGATCAGCTGCAAGGGAGGGGGAAGGAGAAGGTTATCCACCCCAAAGCAAATGATTTCAGGTCGGAACGGCACAATCATGGTCAGCCGAGGAGAGATTTTTCGCGACAGGCTGGGCAGAGTAACCCGCAAACAGTGAATGCCATATTCAGAGAGCCCGTACAACAGGTACTGGAGAAAGTAAGAGATGAACCCTATTTCAGGTGGCCGGGAAAGATGGCTGGAGAACCTTCCAAACGTAACCAGAACCTGTACTGCCACTATCATCAAGACCATGGGCACACTACTGAGGACTGCAGGAATCTGTGGAATCATCTGGATCAGTTGGTCCGAGAAGGAAAGTTACGTCACCTGCTGCACCCGTCGAGTGGCCACACCGGCCAAGCAACACAAGAGCCTCGAAAGGACGTGACCTTAAGACCACCCACCGGAACGATACATGTCATCTTCGCTACACCAGGAAGAACGGGACCACCCATCCCCAGGGTGTTAGCTGTTGATCGGCTCCCCTCCGGGAGCAGGCAGAGGGAACACAAAAGGTCAAAAAAGGGAAGCTCTTTGATACTGGGGTTCTCGGATGAGGATAAGAGAGGAACTATTCAACCTCACGATGATGCCTTGGTGGTCACTCTGAGGATTGGGGGCTTTGACGTGAAAAGGGTGTTGGTGGATTCGGGAAGTGCAGTAGAGATAATGTACCTTGATCTATACAAGGGGCTGAACCTGAAGCCAGAAGATTTGGCAGTTTATGACTCCCCCCTTCTTAGCTTCGAGGGAAGAATGGTTACGCCAAAAGGACAAATCCGACTACCCGTACAGACTGGGGCGGAGGTGGTGGAAGTGAATTTTATCGTCGTCGACGCTTACTCACCCTACACCGCGATAGTCGCCAGGCCATGGATCCACGCCCTGGAAGCCGTAACCTCCACACTTCATCAGAAGGTGAAATACCCATCCAAAGGACAGGTGGAAGAGATCCGAGGAAATCAGTCCGTATCCAGGCAGTGTATGGTGGCCGCCATCTTACAACGGCCCCATGCCGAGTCCTCAGCCCCTGAAAGTTTATAGCAATCAGCCGCCTCGGCAGAGCAAAACGACGGACTGGCCGAGGAGATAGGGTGTGAAAGTTTAGATAAAATCGCTGTTAACGACGACCCGGAGAAGTTCTTCCTGGTTGGCTCGGAATTGCCCTCTCAAGAAAAGGAGGAGCTGGTCGGATTTCTTAGAGAAAATGTCGACGTGTTCGCATGGGAAGCCTACGACGCCTCGGGCGTCGATCCTAGCCTTATTTGTCACCACCTGAACGTCAACCCCTCTTCCACTCCGAAGAAGCAGCCACCCCGATGCCCTTCAAAGGAACATGCTAGTGCCGTAAAAGACGAAGTGGCAAAGCTAAAAAGAGCGGGGGCTATCAAAGAGGTCTTTTACCCAGAGTGGCTGGCAAACACTGTGGTGGTAAAGAAGAAGACAGGGAAATGGAGGGTCTGCGTAGACTTCACGGACCTGAACAAGGCGTGCCCAAAGGACCCATTCCCCCTACCCCGAATTGATCGATTGGTGGATGCAACCGTGGGGCACCCTCGAATGAGCTTCCTGGACGCCTTCCAAGGCTATCATCAGATACCCCTTGCGCTAGAGGACCAAGAGAAAACGGCTTTCATGACGCCCATCGGAAACTATCATTACAAGGTGATGTCGTTTGGGCTAAAGAATGCAGGCTCAACCTACCAAAGAATGATAACTCGAATGTTTGAACCACAACTGGGCAAAATCATTGAGGTTTATATAGATGATATGGTCGTCAAGAGTAGAAGGGCTTCCGAGCACGTGAAGGACCTCGGAACAATCTTCACCATATTAAGGGAGCACCGGTTGCGGCTGAATGCCTCCAAATGTTCATTCGGAGTCGGGTCTGGGAAATTCCTAGGGTATATGGTCACCCACAGGGGAATAGAAGTAAGTCCTGATCAAATCAAAGCCATTAACAGCCTACAGGCTCCTCGGAATCCGAAGGAAGTACAGAAGCTCACTGGTATGATTGCGGCATTGAACCGGTTCATATCGAGATCGGCGGATCGATGTCGGCCTTTCTACCTCCTGATAAACAAGTGGAAAGAGTTTGCATGGTCGGAGGATTGCGTTCAGGCTTTCCAGTAACTTAAAGACTACCTGTCCCGACCACCCATCATGTCCAGCCCTGAGGCGGATGAGGTGCTGTTTGCCTACATCGCCGTAGCTCCCCACGCTGTAAGCCTGGTACTGATATGGGATGATAATGGGGTGCAGCGACCGGTGTACTATGTGAGCAAATCACTACATGAGGCCGAGGTGCGATACCTACCTTTAGAAAAGGCAATTCTGGCAATAGTGCATGCAACCCGAAAACTTCCTCATTACTTTCAGGCGCACATGGTCATCGTTCTGACTCAGCTTCCCCTCCGAGCAGTGCTTCGAAGCGCTGACTATACAGGAAGGATCGCCATGTGGAGTGTGCTCTTGGGAGCCTTTGATATAAAATATATGCCCAGATCCTCCATCAAAGGGCAGGTCCTCGCAGACTTGGTAGCGGAGTTTGCTGAGCCCTCCATAGAAACAATAACCGAGAAGAGGGACATGGATGGGAAGTCGGTTGGTGCGATTTCAACAGGGAGGAACACGCATTGGAAGGTCTACGTAGACGGCGCAGCCAACCAGAGAGGGTCAGGAGTTGGGATAGTTTTAATATCCCCGGACGGTGCTGCCATTGAAAAATCATTAAGGCTCGGATTCTCGGCTACGAACAATGAAGCCGAATACGAAGCCTTACTTCAAGGGATGACGATGGTTCAGAGGTTGGGCGGAAGAATAATAGAAGCGTTCTCGGACTCCAGACTGGTAGTCGGACAGGTGATGGGTGAGCTGGAAGCCCGAGATACTAGGATGCAAGAGTATCTGGGACAAGTCAAGCGGCTGCAGACGAATTTTGAATCCTTCAATCTGACACACATTTCCAGGAGTGGCAACACCCATGCGGACTCACTGGCCACTCTCGCCACGTCCTCGGCACATAATCTGCCGCGAGTGATCCTGGTTGTAGATCTAGCCCAGGCAAGTCCCATCAGTAGAGGCCCTGCCAGAGTCCACCAGATCAGATTGAGTCACAGCTGGATGGATCCCATAAAGAACTTCCTGCAAAACAACGTCTTGCCGGAAGAAAAGTTGGAAGCCGAAAAGATACGAAGGAATGCTCCTCGGTTTTGGCTGTCAGAGGACCACAAACTATATCGGCGCTCCTATTCTGAACCGTACCTACTCTGCGTACATCCAGAAGAATCCGAATCTCTGCTTGAGGAGTTACACGAGGCGATTTGTGGAAGTCATACCGGAGGGAGATCGTTGGCGCACAGGGCACTTACCCAGGGGTACTGGTGGCCGAACATGCAGAGAGAGGCCCAAGAATACGCTAAGAAATGCGATCAGTGCCAAAGATTCGCCCCGAATATCCACCAACCCGGAGGAGTTCTCAACCCCCTCTCGAGTCCATGGCCGTTCGCACAATGGGGCCTTGATCTAGTTGGACCCTTCCCCAAGGCCGCAGGGAACAAGCGATACATAATAGTCGGAACGGACTACTTCACTAAATGGGTGGAGGCTGAACCATTGGCCAACATTAGGGACGTGGACGCCCAAAAATTCATCTGGAAGAACATCATCACCCGCTTCGGGACCCCGCGTACACTCATTTCCGACAATGGTCTGCAGTTCGACAGTAAGAACTTTAGGGAGTATTGCCGCGAGTTTGGAATCATCAACCGATATTCCACCCCCGCCTACCCTCAGGAAAATGGACAGGTCGAAGCCGTGAACAAGGTCATAGTGAACGGACTGAAGAAGAGGTTGGACGAGGCAAAGGGGAGATGGGTAGAAGAACTCCCCCATGTCTTATGGACTTATCGGACGACGCCGCGACGATCGACCGGTGAAACCCCCTTCTCGATGACTTACGGGGTTGAGGCCGTGCTCCCGATTGAGAACAACTTTCCCACACTGAGGTCTAGATTGTTTACCCCAAGCGATAACGACGAGTTATTGGAACGGAGTCTGGACCTAGCCGAAGAAAGAAGGGAAAAAGCGATGATTCACGTGGCCTATTATCACCAGAAGCTGAGACAAGGGTATGATGCTAACGTCAAACCACGGCCTCTGGGGCCAGGTGATCTCGTAATGAGGAAGATTCTTGGCAGCGCAAAGAACCCCTCTTGGGGTAAGTTGGGGCCCAATTGGGAGGGACCATACCGTGTCACATCCGTGGCCGGAATAGGCGCCTACTACCTAGAAGATTTAGATGAAAAAGCTGTACCTCGACCATGGAATGTAAATAACCTCAGAAGATATTATTATTAATGAGAATGGCTTAGCACACGTTTTTCTTTCATGATTATCCGCTGCTTGCTGGGCTACTGACAACTATTCACAGTTTTAAATAGAACCCAAGTCCTGCATGGCTCCTCGGACCACAGACTTGGGGGAAATTATTACTCACATAAGTTTTAAACAGAACCTAGTCCTGCATGGCTCCACGGACCACAGACTAAGGGGAAATTAATACTTAAGGCAACTATTCGTAGTTTTAAACAGAACCCAAGTCCTGCATGGCTCCTCGGACCACAGACTTGGGGGAAATTATTACTCACATAAGTTTTAAACAGAACCTAGTCCTGCATGGCTCCACGGACCACAGACTAAGGGGAAATTAATACTTAAGGCAACTATTCGTAGTTTTAAACAGAACCCAAGTCCTGCATGGCTCCTCGGACCACAGACTTGGGGGAAATTATTACTCACATAAGTTTTAAACAGAACCTAGTCCTGCATGGCTCCACGGACCACAGGCTAAGGGGAAATTAATACTTAAGGCAACTATTCGTAGTTTTAAACAGAACCCAAGTCCTGCATGGCTCCTCGGACCACAGACTTGGGGGAAATTATTACTCACATAAGTTTTAAACAGAACCTAGTCCTGCATGGCTCCACGGACCACAGGCTAAGGGGAAATTAATACTTAAGGCAACTATTCGTAGTTTTAAACAGAACCCAAGTCCTGCATGGCTCCTCGGACCACAGACTTGGGGGAAATTATTACTCATATAAGTTTTAAACAGAACCTAGTCCTGCATGGCTCCACGGACCACAGGCTAAGGGGAAATTAATACTTAAGGCAACTATTCGTAGTTTTAAACAGAACCCAAGTCCTGCATGGCTCTTCGGACCACAGACTTGGGGGAAATTATTACTCACATAAGTTTTAAATAGAACCTAGTCCTGCATGGCTCCACGGACCACAGGCTAAGGGGAAATTAATACTTAAGGCAACTATTCGTAGTTTTAAACAGAACCCAAGTCCTGCATGGCTCCTCGGACCACAGACTTGGGGGAAATTATTACTCACATAAGTTTTAAACAGAACCTAGTCCTACATGGCTCCACGGACCACAGACTAAGGGGAAATTAATACTTAAGACAACTATTCATGGCTTTAAACAGAACCTAAGTCCTGCATGGCTCCTCGGGTCACAGACTTGGGGGAAATTATTGCTTATGGTAAATTGGGAGATCATTACTTAAAGGAAACCATTTTAATACGTGCGCGCAGTCTGGCACCATCGCAACCCTCAGATGCGCAGCCCAAAAACCCATTTTAACTTGACCGTTTATCTGTATCTACACAGTTGCAAATGTTCAAAGAAGAACGCTACTGACGTGCATCCATAGTAAGCAAAACGAAATTTTATATTAATATTCCGAGTACATTAGAAGGAGAGGTCCTTACAAAAGAGCGGGAAAATAGGACGACTCTCGGTCAAAAAAGGAAAGAGTACAAAGATCAAAAGCCTAGAAGGCTAAGCCTCAGCAGGAGGATCTCCTTTCTGCTCGGGCTGAGGAGGCGGAACCTCGATGGTAGAGTCTACGACGGGATCATTCGCCATATCGGGTACAAGTACAGCATCAGGCGTCGCCAGATCCTGCTCAGAGGCAGCTTGGACACCATCAGGATGCGCTCGGATCTCTTTAGGATAGAAAATGCTCTCGGGCAGTCTCAGCGCCGTGTCAGCAGGAACTCCTGCAGCGTCGAGGGCACGAGACCATGAGATATCGCAATACTCCCGGCATACCTCGGGGATCTCCTCGGATAGCCTGGCCTCCGTCTCTTCGGCCCCGAGCTGGCGTGCGGCACTCTTCTCAGCCTCTGTGGCCTCTCGGATCAGTTGGGCCTCCTCTTTGGCCCGTCGCAGCTCATCCTCGACCCTTTGCAGAGCGGTCTTGAGATCCTGCACTGCCTGTTTCTCGGTGGCAAGGTTAATCTGGGTCGAGAACAGTTCCTTGCGCTGGTCCTCCGCCTGGACCTCAGCACTCTTCAAACCAGCCTCTACAGACTTGCGCCGGTTCTCCGACTCCTTGAACTTGTCCATGAGTTCAGTGTAATCGTGCTGGAGGGACCCCAAGGTTTTCTCCACCTCCGCTCGCGCCTGGTTCTCGACCTCAGCCCGACTACTGTTACCACGGCAAAATTCCTCAGCCACGAATACCTGCTGGGTAATCTACAAACGAAACAAGATTGCTGTAATCTAAGGTCAAATAAATTAATGAAATAGTAAAAGGATTACTTACCATCGCGAGATCCCTTTTAAGGGATAGGAAGATCTCGGGCTGAGAGAACCGCCTATAAGCCTCCATATCCCGAGGAAGGAGTAGGGGCTGCTCTAAGGCCTCGGCCACGTAGCCCGCCCGGCCCCGATTGTACTCTCGGATCGAAGCATTGTAGGGAATGGCCACCCCATCCAGCTCCAATCTGGGGCCCCATACACGCGGGATAGCACGTACATCCGCCAGAGTCTCCTCATCCCGACTCTCCGAGGAGTTGCCCCTTCTGTTCCTTGGCGCGCGAGTGGTTTTTTGCTGCTTGGTCGGCTGGGCAACCACCTCGCCCTCCTCAGGAGTGTCGGCCGGCCTTTTCTTCTTTAAGTCTGGATTGACCTTAAGGCCAAGGTCTGAGGTGTCCGTAGGAGCCACAGGAGGGAGGGTCTTGCCATGTGGTGGAGTTGGCGCCTTCGAGGACTGTCCTTTCGACAACCGGCCTTTCCCTCGGGAGGCCATCAGCTCCTTTAGAGTTTTTCCTTTTTCTGCCATGGGCTCTATCTCCTCGTCCGAAGTATCGTCCGAGCAGATAACGATAGAAGGAACACCAACTGCAGAATGTCGGTCCCGCTCTCCTTCGGGATCAGAAAATTCCACCAGGGGGGTCTGTTGAACTTCCTCCTCAAAATAAAACTCGTCTATCTCTGCCTCAAGGGAAAGACGAGATGATTCAGCTCCCTCTTCGGCCTGAGCAGCAGCACCAGGCTCGTTTGGCGGAGGTAACTGCTCTGCTAAGTAAGGATTCCTAACACCGGGCAGCACAACTGGTGGCAGATCGTGTTCAGCTAGGAACCCGTCCCTGGACACGTTGATCCTAGCCAACCTCGGACTGCCCGCCCTTATAGCGTGACCGATAGCCTGGAAAGAGCTGCTCAGAGGTTGATAGCCCAGAACCAGATGGGCCGCACGCAACTGTCCGTCCTTGGAAACGTAAATCTCCGATCTAAGAAGATAGTTCAACGCTGGCACGTTCACAAAGTTTAGCCGAGGAGTGACATGAACTTTATCTGCAAGCAATCAAGGAAAGCGGGGTTAGTTCATAGAGTTTTCCGATTACAAAGAAAGTAAGAAAAATAAACCCTCAATACTAAATCCTTTCCCAAAAAAGGATCGATCCTAAAAACGCCGCACCTGGGTTTCCTGCCCGAGTTGGACAATGAATACCGTCGAACCACTCCCCAGAGGCAATCAGGAAGTCATTCTTCACGGTCTTATTGGATATTGGGAGACAAGAGATCAACCTAACATCCTCGTTCCGGGATTTAAGATAATACCCCTCATCCCCGAGGCGGTGACATTCGTACAGATAGGCCACATCATGCCAAGTAAGGCCTAGATTCATCCGCTCGTCTAAGACATCTACATAGCCTAGTATCTTGAACATATTCGGGGCACATTGATACGGCGTCAACCTATGGTTGAACAAGTATTCTCTTGTGATCCTACGCATGGGAAGTGTCATCCCTCCCTCTATGAAAGCAATCATGGGGATAACGACTTCTCCCTCACGCCTATCTGTCAATATTCCTTCAAGAGGACAGTACCGTAGCCCAACCCCTGGGGGAATGTGATATTTAGCCCTAAAGGCCTCCATAGCGGCTGGAGTGTTTACTAACTTCTCAAATCTACCCATCTGGACTTAACCGGGGAACAAAAGTAAAGACTCAGAAAAAAAAAGTAGAGTCCGAGGAGGAAATTGAAACAGCAAGATGAACAAAATGTATTGGTACCTGAACAAAACGTTCAATGAGATGCCTGGGAATCTCTCGTGGACGAAACGCTTCACAAAAACGACTACGATGGCGTAACGGACGCAAGTGTTCGTATATCTCTGGGGTTCGATGGAGTTCTCTGGAAGCCTCTAAAGTTTATGAAATGCAGATAAAAGAAGAAACTGAACCCCTATGACGTCTTATATAGCCAAGAGGAGAGAGAAAAGATCACTCCTACCTGAAAATACGAGAAAAAACGATAGCCGTTCGATCTACGCCACACCGTTGGATGAGGGAACATAACGCCTCCAGAAGTTAATGGCCGCACCTCGTAAATTGCAGCGCGTCAAAAGTAACGGTCCGCACGCGCGCCACACGCTCTCCTTATTTCCACCCTCTCCCAAACGTCAAAACCCCGTTTTTATCCTCGGACAGAGATAGAAACCGGAGTTTTGAGGGGCTATTGTGGGGCCCGGCCCAGAAATAATGGGCTATTCCAAATTCAGGCCCGTCCGAGGAGCGTCCTGTCCGAAGAGAAACCACGTACGAAGCATTACTCAATCCCAATAAACGCCAAGGAAACCTGTCCGAGGAGAAACTCCTCCTCGGACATCACGAAGCTCAGACGAAGAACTCTCCCCAGCCACTTCAGTTCACCCTCTCAACATATAAAATGAATAAAATCCAAAATATCCCATGGAGAGCTACCACCACATTAATTGCGCCCCAACCACCCTCTTGGCCGCATTAATGAGGAAATGACCCCTGAACAGTACCGCCTTGGCCTTTGCAACTCACATGGGGAGAGATGAAGGCGTCTGATGGGACAGCCACTCAAGTAGGTGCTTAGATAGTCAACAAGTGTAGGGTTGAGATGAGAGAAGGGAACTATATAATGTAGTGAAGTCCCTTAGAGAGGAGGACGAAAATTCTGTATGAGAACTGAAGAAATAAACTTATACGTGAGAGATCCAATTTTGTGTCTTTATTTTCTGCAACCATATTGCCCATGCATCAGACTGAATAGACTCGCTGAGGCCAAGTTCTTTGACCCATCCTCTACAAATATTTATTGTGGGTTGCGCTTTGGGCCAGGGCCTGATCAATCGAATTTGGGCCAGGAAAATCGTGCAACTATACATGCTATTTTAGAAACACTAAATTTATAATAATAATAATAATAATAATAATAATAATAATAATAATAATAATAATAATAATAATAATATCAAACCAAACATATCATAAAAAATAGTTATGGATGTACTAATTTCATGGCAGTAAAATGAAGTAAAAAAAAAAAAATAAAATAAACATTACAATATGCATATTTAGTACATTAGAATTATCATCAAATTTGGGAAAACAATAGGATGTTAACAAAGAGGGAGAGAAAGAGATTAGTAAAAGAAATCAAACGTCAATTAATTAAATAAATTAATTAGTAACCGTTAATTGGAAAACAAAGAGACCGACGGCTAAAGGAGTAAAAAATTAATTAAAGATGACCCTACGTATGTTATTATAAACTTTACAATGCAAATAAATAAATCGTTAAATTCACTTAATTAAATCATATAATCAACAATTAAATAAAATCATACAAAATTTAAACTGGAAACTAATCAAACTCTAATCTAGAAAATCATATTTATTATCAAAACTAAAAGGAAAATGTTCTTCAGTAATAATAGAAATATATAAGAAATAAAGATGAAAATTTTCAAAATCTGTTTTTTTTTTTACATTTCATTTAACATTATTTATAAATAATAAAATATATAAAAAAGTCCTTAAATGCTTATATTCTTCACACACCATGACTTTTAAAATCTAATGAAAGGTTTGAAGAATTTAACTCTCATTTAATGCCTCTATTATGAAAATCAATAGCCAGTAAAATATGATAATAGTAAGAAACGTTATAAATGAGAACATGAAAAAACTAATTAGCCACTATTATTATGGAATAGATGTCTTTTTTTTTATGCATATAAGAAAATGAAATGTATAGGATTTACTTATTAAGGTATATGTAAAGATTCACGTTAAAAAAATATGTAAAGGTTTTTTGAAAAAAAAAAGAAGTAGATGTAAGGTTTTTATTAACTTAAAAGACAATGAAAAACCAACTTTTAATTACTACAACTGTGCTACTCTATAAATCACACACAACACTATATTCAATATCCTAAACAATATAGTTAGGCCCTTTTGGATATACACCACCATATTCAACTTATAAATTACAACCCAAATCAATCATACAATTACACAATCAAAGCATGAACATGTAACATGTATTACCTTTTGAATTATTGCTTGGAATTTTCACAATTATTGAAAGAGAATCTCCAAATTTAATTTTTAGAAAACATCAAGACAAGGTGAATTTTATTCTTTTTAACTTCCATAGAAAAAAAACTATTACGCACATTATTTCAACCCTTATGGAAGAGAAGGTTTACATATAGCATGCAAAACGCGTTTAATTGACTTAGAGATGTAAAAGTTAGTCAACCAACTATGGTAGAATTAAGGTTTCAAATTTTAAATAAAACAATTCTACAATAATAAAAAATTATTTTGTGATAAATATGATTATGAAATGCATTACTTTTCATTAAATTAGTTCAAATTACAAAATAATAATAATAATAATGAGATCACCATAAAAAATAATCACGCACAATGCGCGGGTCTGTGACTAGTTATTTTAACCCCCATAGCTTTTTAGGAGGGAACTAATCTAACATTATTGTCTATTAATCCTTTAACTCCATTTCATATTTACTTGGATATGTAACATGTGACATTTATTTATGTAACGTGTTGTACATCTGACATCCAATTAAAAATATATAAGAAAAAATTGTAAGATTCAATTGGAAGGGATCTTATTATATTGATTACATATACTAATAATACTTGTGATTTTTTGAAAAGTCAAGGGACACAATTCCCCCACTCCCCTCTCCCCTCTCTCTTGCCCCACGCATGGGTGTCTACGATGCCCCAAAAATATAAGAGATACCATAAAAGAGCCATATATTCATTCACTTAAAAGAATGTGTTGAGTTCAAGCTTTAATTTGAGTTTTTAAAAGAATAATATAAGTAGAGCTCAATCAAATTATTTTATTTTCCTTGCAGATGATGAATATAGAGTTGAAAATTTTAAACAATCCAAGAACTAGCTTGATGTAAGCTAACTAGAGGTTGGCATTGCTTTGATAATTGATATGGACCTCATGGAAAACCACCAAAATATCTAAACGTGAGGCCCCTATTGCTTCATTGAGTGATCAAATTATGGTCCATATTCATCCTTGGCTTTTAAGAGACCTTATCAAGCAATTCAAAGTACACACGCACACTGTTTCTCTTGCCCAGCCAAGCTCTTTGACCTTATCACTCAGGCCGGTAGGTCACATCAGTGGAGTATGCTCACCGATCTCGGTCACTGTCATTTCTTAAGCCACAAGTGCTTTTTCCCTCATGCATGTAATTATTTTTTGTTATCATTTTTTTTTGGGGATAATTACACTTTACCCACCTGTGGTTTGCCTCTAATTCTATGTGCCTACCCTTCGTTTCAATTTTGACACTTTGCCCACCTGTGATTCTCACCGTTACTGTGCCGTAACCCACCTCTCTACTTTCCGTTACTCTGACAAAGAAAATGTAAAAAACAAAACACCAAACGGATCAAAACACTCTCAAATCTTGAACATGAAGAACATACCCAAAAATCTGAAAAATTACAGGAAGTTGAACCCAAAAACAATATCCAACACAGGCCCAAACCACAACAACAAAACTCAAATCTTACATCAAAACTTAAATCCAAAAATTTTAAAAAAAAAATCCCAGCCAAACCCACAACAAAACCCAAATCTTACAACAAAACTCAAATCCAAAAAAATCATAGCAAACCAATCACCACATCAGAAGCCACAACCACCCCCCACTGCAAATCAATCCATATCAAAAGTGACTCTGGCCGATTCGGTTGATTCAAACCCAGATTTAAAAGCTTTCGCACCAAGATCTTCCTAGATTTGATTCAAGTTGGCTTAAGTACAAACCCAGATCTAACGATTTTTAACCTAGATTTGGTTCGTGTATCTGATCGGAGCACCAAAAAACCACCGCCGAAAACTAGATGAAAACCCAGATGAAAACCACCGCCGAAAACCAGTTGAAAACCCAGCTGAAAACCACCGCCGAAAACCAGTTGAAAACCCAGTTGAAAACCACCGCCGAAAACCAGTTGAAAACCCAGTTGAAAACCACCGCCGTATATACCGAAAAAACGAACTCAGGTGATCTTGCTCGATGCCAGTCAAAGGAAAATTGTCCCACAATGATTCAGTGGTACCTAACGATTTGATGAACACCCCTGAGAGAGAGTGGGTCGGGTTGTAGAGAGAAGGGAAATCTGAGAAAGAAATTATGGGACAAGAGAAAAGAGTAAAGTCTGAGGGAAAGAAAAATGACTTTGGCTTTGTCTTTGAGTCACAATGATTCAGTGGTACACACCAAATTGAAGGGAAAATGCCGCACGTTTTTTCATATCTGTTCAGATTTTTCCATTGATTTTAGGCTTAGTCAACTTTAGAAAATTAATTATCAGTTCTGTTTTCATTAATTCCTTTCAAATGTAATTTACACATTCCAATTATTGTATGCCCCGCATTTCATGCAGATTTTGGATTGAACAAATGATGAAAGTTATATATATTGTTCACGTCGTGATTGGTGGGATGTATATCTTTGAAATTTGGTTTGGTATCTAACAATTCGACTGATGAGCACCAGAGAGTGGGTCAGGTTGTAGAGAGAAGGAAATCTGAAAAAGAAGTTGTGGGACAAGAGAAAAGAGTAAAGTCTGAGGGAAAGAAAAATGACTTTGGCTTTGTCTTTGAGTTTTGGGTATGTTCATGTTCAAGGTTTGAGTGAGAGTGTTTTGATCTGTTTGGGGTTTTGTTTTTTACATTTTCTGTGTTAGAGTAACAGAAAGTAGAGAGGTGGGTTACGGCACAGTAACGGTGAGAATCACAAGTGGACAAAGTGTCAAAATTGAAACCACGGGTAGGCACTTAGAATTAGAGGCAAACCACAGGTGGGTAAAGTGTAATTATCCCTTTTTTTTTTGAACCAAATTGTTGGAAATATGGGAATGGTGGGGATTTAATGGAGGTATGAGATGTAGGCTTGTGCTTGTACTTTAATAAAGATTTATCGTTATTGTTATTTGGTTATTTGCACTTTTGAATTGGGTTTTAGTTTGTAAGTTAGTGTCCAGGTGGTTGGTGATGGTCTGGAACTGTTTTAATTTGTATGCTTCCTTTGTCGTTGAATCAAGAAATGGTGTTACTTAGATGGACAAAGCTTGATTTTTTTTTTTGGGTATTGACTTGATTTGAGCTTAAGTTTTTGAATTGATTGATAGAGCAAGCCAAGCCGAGTATGGTTCAAGCTTTATGATTAAATTTTAGCAAGCTACACTAGAAGGTTTTTATTCAACATATATGAGCAATCTTGCATCAAGCTCAGGCAGAGTTTGAATATCTCGTTAATCTTGTCAAGTCAAGTTTGATAACTCAATGTTTGGCTTGGTTTGGCCAGATTAGAGCCCTAATCATTGTCAACAAATAACACTATAATGGAAGTACTTACCCAAAAAAAAAAACTTCGAAAGTATAGATATGACCAGTTGTCAAAATGGGATAAGGCAATGAGTGCAATCGGACTAAAATCCTCTTGAATTGATATTATTGGCCTCATACCATGGTTAATGATTCAATTATATATGTATATGATCATATCCGCTAAAATATGATTAACTTAGACCAGTATGCATGATATTCTTAAAGGTCAACAAGATAAAAGCATATTATATAGATTTTGTTTTCATTATAGTAAATATTTAAACATTATCCTTTGTCAATCTTGGCAAGATCGTATGTTCTTTGTTTATGTTATATTGATGTACTTTCAGATATATAATGTCAATGCTTTTGCTCGTAGATCTTAAGAATATATTGAAACTCTTAAAAGTAAATCACTATTATGGGCAATCAAGTACAAACTATAATTTTTATAAAAATAAAAAAGTACAAACTTTAATGCTAGGGACTTTCAAATTAGGTTACATAACTGTAGGGGCCTTTCAAATTAGGTTGAATGTTAAGAGTTATTAGACTACATCTATTAACCTTACAAATGTAAATTATACCTTTACAATTATTGAAAGTTCAAAAACGTGTATAAACACACTTGAACGTTTAGACCCCCAAATTACAATTTAACCAATTCGAGCAATATGTCAAACAACAAGTGTGCGGAAACTTAACATAAGCTATAATATGGAATTGGTTAAAAAAACTATCTAAGCCAAAACAAAACACAATCCACAGCAGATAATAAAAAGGCAAAGATAGAGAGGAAGGAAGATGCAAACACAAAGACAACACGCGATGTGTTATAGAAGAGGAAACCGAAGCCCTCGGCGTAAAACCTCTCCGCCGCCCTCCAAGCGGTAAACAATCCACTAGAAAATACAGTTGGGATACATGGACAGCAATAGACCCTCCAAGCCTAATCTACCCAGTGCACCTAAGCCCTCAAAGCTTCTTGCTCCAACGAGGTTGCGCCGAACCTTTTTCTTTTCTAGCTTCCCGGATTCCGCTATTAGACTATAGCATCAACCAATGAAGATTGGTTCCTTCCTAACTGCTTCCCAAAAATCCAAACAGCTCTCTCACAATAATGATAATGGTGAGAATCAGGTTTGATATAATGCCTCTCAAGGATTTGACAATGGAGAGGAAGAGAGTTGAGGAATTTGAAGAGACTCTAATGTATAGATTGTGGGTGAATCAATCTTGTTTTTCTTTAGGGTTTCTCTCTCAAAATTCTCTCTGGAAGCTCTCTTACAATCGTGGGTAAAAGGGGTATTTATACTGGAGTGGGAGAGGAATGTGAAATGTCAGGTTTTACAAAACAGGGGTGGCTCGCGGCTTGACCTCGTGGCTTGACTAAATCGCGAGATCCAGTCGCGAGATAACCGTATGGCCAGTTGTCCTGTTTTGTCCTGTAGTGCTCCAGCTTGCATGACTGTTCACCTTCCAGCATGCTTGGCACGTGTGCTGCGTCTGGCGGCTTGTAGCCGCGAGTCACCCGCGAGGCCCAGCCGCGAGTCTCTGTTTTCTTGCACACTCTTGAGCAATCTTCACTCTATCTCACTCACTACCCTTACATCAAACCCACCTAAATACAGGGTTACTAAATGCTGAATTACAAGCAAATTTGGCACGGAATAAAGCCAATTAGATGGTTGAATAAATTCAACCTTACAATTATATTTCGTGACATTGTGTTGAGGCAGAGTATTCTTCAAGGCGACTATATAACATCAAAAGTTGTCGGTTCAATAGGTCCCGGTATGTAAACGCTTTTGAGAAATTATGAACATTATTGACTTTATAACTTGAAACATGGTCTTAACAGCCGCTAGCTTTTCCTAACAATTAACAAATCTGTTAGGAAAGATGATGACAACAATTATCTTTATACTAGACTAGTAATGTTAGGAACATCTTTCTTGTAATTGTTGACATAATAAGTTGTGATTAGACTAATATGACTTTTATATGGGCACACAAGACACCAATTTTATTTTCATTACTTACAACGTGCTTTCTCAGATGTGAATTTTATGTTCCTAAATTTGTTGTTTTCTAAAATAGGGACTTCCACTTTGCGTGTGCGTGTGTGTTGGGGATGTAAATTTTGAATTTTGATAGCTTTAGCTTTGCATTTGCTGTTATATTCAAGATATTTAATTGATTCTCCAAGTTTGATATTTTAGTTCAATGCTTTGTAATTGGCACAAAGTTTTCCACACATTGGCCTTTTGCTGGTATTGCTTGACTCTAAGTTATTCTTTATTTCTTATTATTGGCATCTCAAAAATTTATTTTGTTCTGTCTATAATTAAATTAGAATAAATATGCACTAAGTTTGGTTGACACTTGACACCCTTTTAACTGTAAGCTGTCTATTGAAATCCCTTGACATATAATGTTGCAAAAATGCAGGTTTTATTTGTGTCTCTAAAAATTTCTTCTCCAAAAAAAAAAAAAAATTGTCTCTAATTTCTTTAGTGGGTCTTTAGTTCTAGTCATTTAATTGACTAGTGTCAGTGTGAAATCATAACTTGGTTTATTTCACTGTTTTAATCATTATTTAATGAATTTTTACAATTTTTATGGTGCTTAAAAGGGAAGTTAAATTATAGATTTGTGCGTATTATTCTTGGTTTGAGGATAGAAAAACAAAACTAGCCATATAGAAATTTATACAAGTCGAACAACCAAAACATAGGAAACATATATGGGGTGGGGGAGGAGGAGGGGGAGGGGAGAGGTGTGTTGTGAGCCATGACATATAGACAAACTATTGGAATTGCTGCATCTTCTACTGCTTTAAAAAAAAAAAACTCATGGTAAAACTGCCAAAAGGAATTGCTATATGTTCTACTTTAACAAAATAAATAAACAAAAAACATAGTAAAACTGCCAAAAGATTTTATAAAAGACAAAAGTATACTATCTGTACAATTAGGGAAGATAATGCTAAAAAACATGAAATGGTTTCCTCTAATCAGACAGACAATTATGTAACAAAACACTTCACCAAGTTAAGAAACAAATTTCTGCTCTCATTCTTTGTTGTTCATTTTGCTTATACTAAAAATGGAAATTAGTATAAGCTAAGGATGGGTGAGTGGCAGCTGAAGGTTAGAAGTGGAATTACGAGGGATATTAATAGTTCTTAGATGTGAGCCAAGTAGTCTAGTCAAGCAATTCCATAACTCAGCCGTGCTCTTTGTAACCCAATCACTAGCCCATGAAACCATCCCAGCAAGAAGACAACTAAACCACTGCATCCAATTCAATCTTGCATTGCCTACGATAATATGTGCAATCTCAATAAAAGCCACCTGCAGTATGAGAATGACACCCACAGAAACCCAAGGCAATGGGTTCCGATGAATGCTCTTAAACACATTCTTCTTCTCCAATTCCCTTGCATTTACTTGGTTAAATACTTGGCAGAGAACAAAACTATTAAAGATAATGGTTTTACTAACCTTATTGCTAATACCCGGGATAGTTTGCCCTTTGAATTGGAATGCCACTGAGATGGTAACTTGATAGAGAGCTTGAGACACAATGTTTCTCCACATGGCCTTGGTGATAAGTGGTTTAGTTTGTTTCAATGGCAGCTTTTCCATCAGTTCCTCTGTTGGTGGCTCGGTCAATAATCCAATGCCACCAAGAAGTGACACAACAAAGTTTGCCCATAGCAATTGGATAGACGTAATTGGAGAATATCCACAAAACATTGTTGTGATAGTGGTTATCAACAGCCCTGCTATATTCATGGTGAGCTCCAGTTGGATGTACTTCTGAATATTCTCGAAAGTACATCTTCCAAACCTTAAAATGGTGACCAAGAAACTGAGATTTTCATCACCAATGATGATGCCGGAACTTGCTCTAGCCATTTCAGTGCTACAAATCCTCGTAGTAATCCCCACATCAGCTTCTTTTAGTGCTGGAATCGCATTTGTTTTTACTCCCACCATTGCTACTATATGGCCTTTTTTCTTCAAACATTGCACTAAAGTGAGCTGGTCAGATGGGATTGAACTTCCTATCAAGATGATTTGATCAACTTTATTCATCCTCTCTTCATTGCTGAATTTCCGAAATTCTTCACCTTCAAGCACCATTGCATATGAGCAGGGAAGTAGTCCACACTTGAGAGCTATGGTTTCCAACACTGACACATTATCTTCTGAAACCAGAGTGATGTTAAATCCAGCATTTTTCAAAGCTCCTATTCCCTTCCAACCGGCACCGAGTTTAGTGTTGGCATACACAAACCTGTGTGACTGAACTCATGGTGAGGCAAGCAAAAGGTTCTTTAGCAGATGCCTGTTCAGAGTCTTCAGACATCATCTTCTTATTCCAATAAGAGATGGCAAGCGTGATTACAAAAGGTATCCCTTCCATTACTCCAACCAGCAATGTAGCAAGTGAAGTCGTTAAGGTACTAATCTTTCCATTTGGTTTCATCACAATTTTATCAATCGCATCCATTATCTCTTTGATTGCCTTTGGTTTCTCCTTGAGGTCTGGGAGGCTAGACTTAATATCTTCCTTCAGAAGCATAAAACGGAGGACTAACACTACAAGGATGAGGATAGATATTGAAAACCAAAAATTTGTGTGCCTTTGTTCACCTTGTCAATTTGCGCTGGTAATGGGGTCTTTTCGGGGACAGGGGTAACCTGCTTCATCAAATCACCCAATCTAGTGTTCATGCCCACTGATGCAACTAGCATGCAACCCTTTCCATCAATCACCTTTGCACCATAGAACAAAAAAGGGTTCTCCTCATTAATGGTGGAGTCTAAACCATCATCCAGTTTTAAGGATTCACCAGTGAACAAACCATCGGCAGGGAAGATATGGTCCCTCTCTAGGCGTACTAGGTCACCAATCAAAACATCGCCAATGATTACTTTGTGTAAACGTCCCCCTCTAAACATCAACCATCATTCTCTGCAATTCAAACGGTTTATGCTTCCCTGACATCCTTTGGGAATGTTTAAGTCGACACTGATTACGCAGTGAATCAATGACCACAAGTATGATGATGGCAAGAATTATGATGACCCCTTCATACCAACCAGTTCTCAGGCCTTCCTCCTTGACACCAAAGCCACGTGACAGCACCGCACACGCGAAGAGAAGCAAAATGGTGTAATTATTGCATGATTTTGGGAGAAATTGAAGGAAGCCTAATGCACTAGTATGTGTTGTGGACAGTGTGCAAGTTATGCCTCGAGAGCGCACATCTTGCACATTAGCAAGGCTGATTCCCATCTTTAAATCAGTACCCAAAGCCTCTGCAATTCCTTGGATGCCTCCAAACTTGTGTATGGAATCCAAATCTTTCTCCTTTACCATCTTGGCAATGTTTGCTTGCTGGAGTCGTACTTCTGCATCTCTGATACAGTTGTCATTCTCACCATCCAAATTTACACTTTCAGGTGATTCAGTTAAAATTTCCACAATATCCTGCTATATCAAATAGAAATAAATTAGTATTTTGGCCATTCTATTAAACTTGAATTCAGTTTTAGTTCTAAAGCAGAGTAATCCCATCTGGACCGACAAGAGTGCTATTTGTTAAACTCAAGGCAAAAATGAGATCATGAAGAGAGGAAGAGGAAATTAAAATGATAGTATTGCAGAGAATGATCATGTACATGGTGGGTGCACTGTATTTATACACACATAAAAGCAATAACAGAAGGGTAGTTAGCCGTTGCACATTCACACTAGTTGATGTATAACCGTGCACAACAAGTTGACATCACTTGATCAGATCTGATATATGTTTAGGGATATCTCTCTCACACACATCTTGTTACACAAAGTGTACACACAATTCAAATTTTGGATTAAAATCTTATCTTGAAGTCACAATTTCAATTCAAAAAACAGAATTTTGTGTATTTGTGTGTCACTAACAATTACCCAATATTTATATGTTTTAAACTACACGTTGTATGAACTATGAAACATGGTTAGAACCTAATTAAACTGTCTGCCATATGTCTCTTCGCTATTCGTTATACAACTTATAGATATCCATAGGAGAGAAAATAGAAGAAGAGCTTACTGCTTCTCTTGTATCATCGTCGAAGCTGGTAAAGGCACTGTAGTAGGAAGTGCAAGATGAAAGAGATCTGAGGAAAGCAAGAGAACCTCTGTCATCAGCTCTATGTATGAGATTTCGCTCATGCAAGCTCAAAAAAACTGCACGGCGCCAACGCTCTCTTGGAGGATTTCTGGGCGTTAGCAACACAGTTTGCTGAGACTCAAGGTCAAGGCCGGAGCTTGTTAAAATTTCGGCTTCTCAAAACACAACTTTCTGCACTAACAAGAGCAATTAACTAATTAATAGATACACAAAATAACAGTTAATTAATTAGGAATAAAAGGAAAAGAACTTTGCATAATAGATAGATAGACATACTCGTACTAATGCAAGTAGAAAATCTATCATATATAAAATGAAAGCTGTTTGTGAGAATTAAAAATTGAGGTTTAACTGTTTCAAAAAAACAAATGCTTGAAGTTTATTGTTGTTTGTGGTACTAGATTTCTTTCTTGTCATAACACGGTTCGCCTTAGTGTTCATTCAATTCCGTGCGAAGCTTCGTACGAAGCTTGTTACAGTGAGAACTTTTAGAAGCTTCGTAAGAAGCTCGTTCCACTTACAGTGAGAACTTTTAGAAGCTTCGTAAGAAGCTCGTTCCAGTGGTTCTCCTGGCAGTGATCTTGAAGAGGGAACGACAAATCCAGGTCAAGTAGAATGAACACTCCTCATCATATGAAGGATTTTCCGTTGTTGCATGATAAGTCGAGGGAGTGCCAAGAAGCCATACATCTAGGAGAGAAAAAAAAAGCATGACATAAAAGTTAAGTTCATCAGTTGGCTCTGATAACAAGAGAAACCAGAAGAAAATATATAGGACAATTCACAATGTAAGCAAATGCTGCGAGGTCTAAATAGTTTAGACCACAGAAAGTCAATTATTGGAGAAAATATTTGTGATTGTTATTTGAATTGAATCTTTAATATTGCACATGTGAAAATACCCCTCTTTTTACCTATCATAAATCAACTCTCTGGCTACAGAGGCCAAAGCAATTTGTAATTCTCATCCATTGCTTCATAACCTTAGTCTAGCAGATATAGTTGGAACCTACATATTACAAAATCAATTCTCTATATCAATACTATAAAGTAGAATAATTACCGTTGAACTTGCATAGAAAGGTACTAGTAAAGAACTAAAAAGGCCATGAACATGTATCTTATAAGCTAAGGATCACTGTAACACTGAATTTCCAAATCATGTTATATAGTGACTCTCGAAGTAACCAAGGCATACACTCAAGTTGTAATACCATAAAATATATGCGATATAAATATGTAGTGTGATGGATAAGGTGTAAGATGATTTTAACATTAATTGTTACCATAAGGAGTCTACTCAATCTCTTTTTATTGGACATGAATTTTGACACATTCTCCATTGAATTACGTTTTCTTCTTATATTCTTTATTCTTTAAAAATTTCTAAAAGATTAAAAATCAATAGTCATGTCATTAATCAAATATTTAAATTTCAAGTTTTCGTAATACAAACTTGATGATGCTGAAAATCGTTAGTAAGCCATACAGTACTCATGTGCTCGAGATAATACCTGCGAAACTAAAACAATGAAACCTTAGGAAAGTACCAATGTGGTATCGGCCAAAAACCCTCCGAATGTTAAGTTAGAAATCTTTTCACAATTCTAGAGTGCCAGAGTTGGGGTAAATTATGCGTATCTTTTTCTTGAGGGCCTTGGGTTCTTATAGTAGTGTAATACCGACCTCCGTTTCTTGCGTATGAAGGTATTTCCTTACGGGGAAGATCATCATAAATGTGTATATATTACGGGATCCCTTTCTTGTTAGAATTCTACTGATTAGGGTTAAGCGTGAGACACAAGTTGTTTCCATCCATGTATGGAGACTTACCATCCACATAGTCTAGTACCGTTAAGTCTACTTAAATGGATCCGTCATTCCTGATTTAATACTCTTCAATTGCCCCCTCACTCCATGGGTTCGTCACCTCTCTTGGACGGATCGGTGGAGTGACGGTTTATTGAGAAATGTGTGCAAATTGACAGGCTAGCCTAGGATTATTAATGCTGTAGGGGTACTTGTCATTCTCTCAGTGGCCAATCTCTTGGAACGAAGCGTCCCTTCGTCTTCCATGCCATTCCCTCTATATAAACCTGCTTTCTCTTTCCCGTTGCTCATCTTCAACTAGTAAGTATTCTTTATTATTATTTTTTACCTTCTGTTGAGTTCTATTGTCATTTCTTTGGACTTTGCACACCTGTCGTATATGTAGATCCATCAGTGTCTTAAGGTTTATCCGTCATGTGTAGGTGACAGATGTCTAGTGCGTCAAGTAACCAATCGTTTGTCCGTGAGGGGGCGGGCTACGATGAGGTATTCCCGTCAGGTCAAAACGACTCTGACACCTCAAGTGAAGAAAGGAACTCGTCAGCCACCTCACCTTCCACAAGGGATAAGGATTTGGACATGGATAGGTCAGAGGGTGCTTATGGCCTAATTGGTGTTGAACCCCCAACCCAATCTGTCATAGGCCCTGATGGACTTAGGGAGTTTATAATACTTTCCTTGTGGACAGTAAACAACTTCATTTCTTCCATTAAAGAGTTACACTTCAAAACGCTTAGGGAGAAGTACTAGATACTCGACCACATACCCCTTCGTCTGCCCTACAAATTAGAGAAGTGTTACTATGAGGGTGTTGAAGGCGTGGGAATCTATGAGCATATGGTGAAGGTAGGGCTCAGATTCCCATTAAGTGCACTCCACTGTCGCCTCCTCCAATACCTTGGATTGGCTGTCACCTAAATCTCCCCAAACGCTTGGAGGGTCTTCCTTGGCGTGGAGGTCTTGTATGGGGCTATGTCTAACGAGGCGTGAAGGTTGACGGTGGAGGAATTTTTTCATTGTTACCGTCCAACTAAGATTATTCAGTCCAGGGGCATGTATAGTTTTGTGGCCAAGAGCCTGTTGTTGAGGCTTATGGGGCATAATGCCCCTGTCTGGTATGCATCCGTCCATATTCAGGTCCTTAATTACTTTAGCTTTTTACCTGTTGTTTTTAACCATCTTCTTTTGCAGCTCGGGACTGTCCACAAGTCTCACTCGAATAGTGGAGTTTCTTGGAGAAAATTTTTAACAAGTCCAAGTTGTCAGAGACGTCGTGGGCTAAATTAGTCACCTTAGACACACTCTTTTTGTATTGTTACGGACCAGAACCTATAGCAACTGCCCGTCACTATGATTTTCAAGTTCGCCAGTGTAAGTCCGTCACCCAGCACTCTTTCTTTGTTTTAACATTACCAAACTCCTGACATCCGTCCACCTTTGTGCAGAGATGGACGCTGCCAGGAGAAGGGCCTACATTAAGCAGTAAGCTGCTTTGAAAAAACAAGCGGAGGGTCAGCCCCCTAAGGGGACGGGTTTGTCCTATCCGTCAACTAAGAGGAAACAACTAGAGAAGATTGACCGTCTTCCAAAGAAGCCCAAAACTGTCCACGAACTCATTGTGGGGTTGAAAGCTAAGACCAAGAGGACGGTCACTCTGCTCGGCCCAGGAAAGGGTAAAAGACTCATGACGAGCTCTATCCCCGTCATTGAAAAACCACTCGTCCTCCTTCGTGAGGATTCAAAGTATGCGCAGGAGCAGCTCTCATCCATCATCACGCTTGACGATTATGAGGACTTAAGCAACCACGCAACTGAAGCCATGGGGGAGATGGGGCTCTTTAACATTGTTCAGGTAACTACGTTTGTCCACTTTCTTTTTTCCTTCCCTTCAACTTGCCTTGTTACTAACCTTTCTTTCTTCAGGCAATGTTAATGATGAAGGGGTAGATAGGTCGTTGCCTAAACCACGAGATGGCGTTGGACGGTATAAGGGCGAAGGCGAGGTCAATGGAGGACGAGCTGGCTGAGTTGAAGGCCTGGAAGATAGTTTAGGAAAAGAAGCTTGCTTTGTCAGAGGAATCTAGGGGTGAGCTGGAAGAGTAAACGTAGTTGTTGAGGCAGGTCTTGGAGGACAAGGAAAAAGAAATTAGTGATGCCAAGGACAGGCTCCGTCAAGTGAAGGATGAAGCGATATGTGAGTCCCACGACTTTAACGCCTTTCTGGCGAAGCTTGGAGGTTCCTTTGCTGAAGGCTTTGACGACTGCCTCTGTCAAGTCAAAGTTTCTTTTCCGGACCTAGACTTATCACATGTTACGATTGATGCCCAGGCCCAGACCTTAGTTCAGCTTGTCCACTCTGAGAGCACGAACGAATTATTCGCTGATGATGCCCCCGTCAATGACCCTCATGGTGACGGAGAGATTGCTACTGAAGGCCAAATCAAACCCGTTGTGGACAGCACCCGTCATCTTGAGGACAATTTATGGAAGATGAAAATACTCCCATCCAACAGTAGTTTATTTTATTTTATTTTATTTTTATGTGGTGAAAATGTAAACTTTTTGAAGAACAGTTTATGTTTAATTTATCTGTCACTTTTTGTATTTAGACTTCTGCAATAATATTTAATCACTTATTTTATCCGTCTACTTTTATTCCTGTAGATGAATCTGTTCAGCTTATGGTTACATTCGTTCGCTTTTATGGACCTCAATTTTCTTATCATCCTTTGGATGAACTTGTCCTCTTATAGCTTGTAAATTTAATTTAACGTGTGGTTGAACCTGTCCACTTTATGGACTTCATAATTTTCTAATCATCCTCTTAGATGAACCTATCCTCTTATGGACTTGTAATTTTAATTCGACGTGTGGTTGAACCTGTCCACTTTATGGACTTCATAATTTTCTGATCATCCTCTTGGATGAACCTGTCCTCTTATGGACTTGTAATTTAATTCAATTGGTTGAACCCGTCCACTTTATGGACTTGTAATTTAATTCAGCGCGTGGTTGAACCCATCCACTTTATGGACTTCATAATTTTCTGATCATCCTCTTGGATGAACTTGTCCTCTTATGGACTTGTAATTTAATTCAACACGTGGTTGAACTCGTCCACTTTATGGACTTCATAATTTTCTGATCATCCTTGTTGATGAACCCGTCCTCTTATGGACTTGTAATTTTAGTTCAACACGTGGTTGAACCCGTCCACTTTATGGACTTGACATGTCAAATCACCCCCTTTGGGATGAGTCTGAGTTTATCCACTTGGACTTAATCATTTCAAACCACCCCCTTTGGGATGGGTTTGTCAACCTGGACCTGACATTTCAAATTACCCCTTTTGGGATGAATTCGTCCGTTTAGGACTTTAGTAATTTCGTAGATATGTAGATATCATACACGATATTTTTAAATAACTCCTCTTATTATATATGGTAAACATGCAAGTAGAAATTGTTAAAAAACTAAATAATAAAAAGTTAACTAGAAAAAAATAAACTAGAAATGAGGAGTGTTATATTATTGTTCATGTTGTCGCCTACTGGTAGTACTTTAGGTGCTTTGTGTTCTATGGGTGATTCAACTTTCGCCCGTCTAGTGTCTCTAGGTGGTAGGTTCCCTTCCTATGCCATGATGCGACTCTATATGGTCATTCCTAGTTAGGTCTTAGCTTCCCTTAGAAGGCGTCTCTTGTGGCACCTATCACCTTTCTCAAGACGAGATCTCCAACCTGGAAGTCTTTGTGTCTGACCCTAGAGTTGTAATGCTTGGCCATGAGATTCTAGTACCATGCTAACCTCTACTTAGCTGTTGCTCTTACTTCTTCCACCAAATCAAGCTGCTAATGCATTGCTTTGTCATTCTTGCCTTTGTCGTGGTTCCCTACTTTGTAGCTTGTAAGTCCTATTTCAGCCGGGATGATAGCCTCACTTTCGTATGCCAATCGAAACGATGTTTCCCCTGTAGGCGCTCTTGCCGTCATCCTGTATGTCCATAAAACACTTGGTAGTTTGTTCGGCCATATACCCTTTGCCCCCTCGACCCGAGTCTTGATGATTTTGAGCAAGGATCGGTTTGTGACATCAATTTGTCCATTGACCTGAGGGTGAGCGGGCGATGAGTAGTGGTTTTTGATCCCTAGCTGTGAGTAGAAGTTTCTGAACGCGACATTGTCAAACTGCTTTTTATTGTCGGAGACAAGCACTTTAGGTATACCGTACCTGCAGATAATGCTCTTCCATACGAAGTTGCTCACATTCTTCTCCATAATGGTGGCCAGGGCTTCTACTTTTACCCATTTGGTGAAGTAGTTGATGCCGACCACCAGGAACTTCAATTGTCTAACCGTTGTTGGGAAGGGGCCCATGATATCCATTCTCCATTGAGCGAATGACCATGGAGAAATTGTTAAAAAACTAAATAATAAAAAGTTAACTAGAAAACAATAAACTGGAAATGAGGAATTTTATATTATTACTCATGTTGTCGCCTACTGGTAGTACTTCTTTAGGTGCTCTGTGTTCCATGGGTGATTCAACTTTCACCTGTCCAGTGTCTCCAGGTGGTAGGTTCCCTTCCTATGTCATGATGTGACTCTGTATAGTCCTTCCCAGTTAGGTCTTAGCTTCCCTTAGAAGGCATCTCTTGTGGCGCCTATCACCTTTCTCAAGACGAGATCTCCAACCTGGAAGTTTCTGTGTCTAACCCTAGAGTTGTAATGCTTGGCCATGAAATTCTAGTACCGTGCTAACCTCTACTCAGTTGTTGCTCTTACTTCTTCCACCAAATCAAGCTGCAGATGCATTGCTTCGTCATTCTTGCCTTCGTCGTGGTTCCCTACTTTGTAGCTTGTAAGTCCTATTTTAGCCGGGATGATAGCCTCACTTTCATAAAACACTTGGTAGTTTGTCCGGCCATATACCCTTTGCCCCCTCGAGCCGAGTCTTGATGATTTTGAGCAAGGATTGGTTCTTGACCTCAACTTGTCCATTGACCTGAGGGTGAGCGGGCGATGAGTAGTGGTTTTTGATCCCTAGCTGCGAGCAGAAGTTTCTGAATGTGACAGTGTCGAACTGCTTTTTATTGTCGGAGACAAGCACTCTAGGTATACCATACATGCAGATAATGCTCTTCCATACGAAGTTACGCATATTCTTCTCCGTGATGATGGCCAGGGCTTCTACTTTTACCCATTTGGTGAAGTAGTTGATGCCGACCACCAGAAACTTCAATTGTCTTACCATTGTTGAGAAGGGGCCCATGATATCCAATCTCCATTAAGCGAATGGCCATGGAGCCGCTATTGGGGTGAGCTCCTCTATCGGTTGCCTGATGAGGTTGTCAAATCTCTGACACTTGTCGCAAGCTTTGACATATGCATGGGCATCCTTTTGCATCGTTGGTTAGTAGTATCCAGCTCGGATTAGTTTATGTACCAACAATCGTGATCACAAGTGGTTTCCATAGACTCTTTCGTGGACTTTTCTCATGACATAGTCTGCCTCATTGGGTACAAGGCACCTTAGGTACGGTCGGGAGAAGCCCCTTTTATATAGAATGTCTTTAATCAAAAGGAAGCGAGCTGCCTGAACCTTTAACTTCCTTGAAGCCTCTTTGTCGTTTGGCAGCACCCTGTCCTTTAGGTAGGAGGCTATTGGTGTCGTCTAATAGTTCTCAGAACTTATCTCCTGCACACTGGTATCATCTATTAATGATGAGATTTGGATGAAGGATAGTACCTGATCGGGGGCGAGCATGTGTTTTGCTGAAACAGTTTTAGCAAGTCAGTCGGCGTGCTCATTCTCCTCCCATGGGATTTGAACAAATTTTACTCGAAGACTTCTAATTCGATCCTTCACCTGCTCAAGGTACTTCTTTATCCGTTCATTCTTGTATTCATAGTCGCCATTAACTTGACTGGTTACTACTTGGGAATCTTAGTACATGACCAAATTTTCAGCTCCCGGCGTCTTGGCGAGGTCTAGCCCTGCTATCAAGGCTTCGTACTTCGCTTTGTTATTAGTCATAAGAAAGTCCAGATGGACCATGCATTCGATCTTATCTCCTTCTAGGTTGCGGAGTATCACACCAACTCCACTTGCTTACCTATTAGAGGACCCGTTTGTGTGGATGCTCCAATGCGGGATCTCTTCTACCCCTTAACCTTCAATAAGGGTGAATTTTGCAATGAAATCAGCTACTACTTGCCCCTTTATAGCCATGCGTGGTCGATATGTATGTCGAATTCACTTAGCTCGACTGCCCATAATGCCATCCGTCCTAAAGTTTCGGGGCTGCTCATAGCTTTACACAAGGGCTTATTAGTCAGAACGATCACAGTGTGCACTAGAAATACGGCTTGAGCTTTTGTGCCACACTTACTAACACAAAAGTGAGCTTTTCCATTTGAGGGTACCTCTCTTCCGCTCTTCGGAGTTCTCGGCTTATGAAGTATACGGGCTTCTGCACCCCATCCTCTTCTCTTATCAAAGCCGCGCTAATAGTGGCTAGGACGACGGCTAGGTATAGGAACAATTCTTCCCCTGGTTTAGATGGGCTTAGTAATGGCGGAAAAGAAAGATATACCTTTAGATCTTCAAATTCTTGTTGGCACTTGGCCGTCCTTTCAAACAACTTCTTTAATTTGTGGAAGAAGGGTAGACACTTATCTGTTGCTCTTGAGATGAACCTGTTTAATGCAGTTACCTTGCCGTTCAGGCTTTACCTCTTTGACCGTCTTTGGCGGGGCTAACTCCATTATGACCTGTATCTTTTCTAGGTTGACTTCAATACCTCTTTGGGATACTATGAATCCTAGGAACTTTCTTGTCGTCACCCCGAACATGCACTTTTTTGGATTCTGCTTTATGTTGTATGACTGAAGGGTATCGAAGGTCTCTTGGAGTTCGCTTAAGTGGTCGTCCTTTCGTATGCTATTTACCAACATGTCGTCTACATAAACTTGCACATTCCTTCCGATCTAATGCGTGATTTTTCTATTCATCAGCCTTTGGTATGTAGTGCCCGCGTTCTTGAGTCCGAACGACATCACTTTGTAGCAAAAGAGACCTTGGCTACTGACAAATGAAATCTTCTCCTAATCATCCTTACTCAGTTTGATCTGGTTGTAACCAGAGAATGCGTCCATGAAGTTTAGCAGCTGGTGTCTTGCAGTTGAGTCTACCAAGGTGTCAATCGATGGGAGAGGATAGCTGTCCTTGAGGCAGGCCCCGTTTAGGTCCTTGAAATCTACGCACATCCTTCACTTTCCGTTGGCTTTCTTAACCATCACCACATTCACCAGCCAATTGAGGTAGTACACTTCTCATATGAAGTCTGCTTCCTGTAATTTTTTAATCTCCTCAGCTATGGTTTTGTCCCGCTCCTATGTGAACACTCGCTTTTTCTGTCGGAATGGAGAGAATGAGGGCGATACATTTAACTTGTGGATTATTATCGACGGATCAATTCCTGGCATATCCTCATGAATCCAAGTGAACACGTCCTGGTTTTCCCTTAGGAACAACGTGAATGCTTGACACACTGGCTGGCCGGCCAAAATGCCTATCCTCATTGTTCATTCAGGCCTAGAGTCATCAAGGAGTGCTTCTTCCAACCCTTCGACTGGTTCTGCTACTGTCCGCTATTCTTCTATGCACATTGTCTATAAATGATTGTCCATCTCTAGCATGGCAATGTAGCATTCACGTGCTGCCACTTGATCTCCTCTTACTTCTCCCATTCCGTATTCGGTGGGAAACTTGATCGTCAAATGGTAGATGAAGGTTACGGCTTTCCATGAATTCAAAGTAGGGCGACCCAATAAGGCATTGTACGCAGATGAACAATTAACAACTAGGAACGTGACGTCCTTGGTGATCTACTGAGGGTAATCACCGATCGTTACTAGCAGGGTGATCGCTCTAGGGGATGCACCCTTGTTCCTCTGAATCCTACGAGTAGAGCGTTGGTTGGAATCAAACATGCTCTCCCTATCCTCATCTGCTGGAATGTCGGGTAGTATAGTATATCAACAGAGCTTTCGTTGTCTACAAGGATTCGGTGTGTGTTGTAATCCCCTACACGAATGTTGACTACAAGCGCATCGTCATATGGGTGATGGAGACGTCGGGCGTCTTCCTCTGTGAATCCAATCATGGGGTTATTGATTCGCGTTATCTTTAGGACGTACCCCGTCAGTTGGACGTTCTGAACCATCTACAGGTAGGTCTTGCTTGCTTTCTTGGAAGAACTGGAAGCCGTACTACCCTTATAATCATTCTTATGTCTCCCAATGATGGCCTAGGGCGCTCGTTTTCTCTCTAGGCAGGTTGTTCTTGTGGTCTTTCCATCCCTTCCTTATCGATGAACCTCTGTAACTTTTTTTGCCTGATAAGAGCTTCTATCTACTGTTTCAAGTCATAGCATTCAGATGTATCGTGGCCGTGATCGCGGTGGAAATGGCAGTACTTCTCCCTAGACCTCTTGCTAGGATCTCCCTTCAACTTGCCAGGGAATGTCAGGGCTCCTTCGTCCTTGATTTGCGTCAGGACTTGATTAATCAGGGTGTTCAGAGGGGTGAAGCTTGCAAATCTTCCTATGGGAGGTTTGGAGCATCTATCTTCCCTTCTATCTCCTGTCCTGGCCATCTTTCTCCCCCTGTCCTGTCGTGCTTCCTCTTTTCTCTCTCTCTTTTTAGGCTTGTCTTCGAGAGCTATTAGTGCGTCTTTCGTGTTCATGTATTTAGTAGCCTTTTAGAGCACATCCGACATGGTTTCGGGTCATTCTTATACAAGGAAAATAGAAACTTACCCTTCTGCAGCCTGTTCGTGAACACATCAATGAGTATCTTGTCATCAGCTTCATCGATTGAGAGTGCCTCCTTGTTAAAGCAGGCTATGTAAGACCTCAGTGTCTCATCCTCTCGTTACTTAATGCTCATTAGGCATGCAGTGGATTTCTTATACCTGTGCCCATTGATGAAGTGTGAGGTAAACTGGGCGCTCAACTCCTTAAAGGTACCAATGAAATTGGGCGTCAACCTGCTGAACCAAATCTTTGCAGGGCCCTTCAATGTAGTGGGGAAGACCTTGCACATAATCTCATTTGCCACTCCTTGCAGGTGCATTAGAGTCTTGAAGGACTCTGGGTGATCTAATGGGTCCATAGATCCATCATAGTTTTCCATCTGAGGCATTTGAAATTTTGGCGGTAGAGGGAACGACAAGACGGATGCAGTGAATGGTGAATCAGTTCAATGGACCAAGTCGTTGAGGTCACTAGACACCCGTCCTCTGAGGGCGTTCATCATGAAGTCCATCCCTTCTTTCATCATCTGTATCTCCGTGACTATATGAGGGGGAGCCATATTTATGCTAGATGGACGGCTGGTATCTTGTCGTTCTTGTCTACTAGGGGCGTTGCTACCTTCCGGCCCCTCTTGGTTCCTTCTTTCAGCGCTAGTTCCTTCTTGATCTTCCTCTTGGGTGTTAAGATCTGTGTTCTTTTGGCTCAGCTGTTCCTCCAGGTCATGATTCTGCTTGGTGAGGCGTTCCACCACTGCTGCGAGGGTTTGAACTTGTCTCTCTAGGCAGTGGTGCGCGGTTTGTCACGCTGATTGTTAGTGGTTGTTGCCATCGAACGAGTAAGTATCATGCAACTTTTTGTCCGGGAAGTGGCAGATATGGCTTATCTCCCTTTTCCCACAGATGGTGCCAACTGATGATGCCAAAAATTGTTAATAAGCCACACAGTACTCACATGCTAAAGATAATACTTGCAAAACAAAAATAATGAAAACCTTAGGAGAGTACTAGTGTGGTACCGGCCAAAAACCCTCTGAATGTTAAGTTAGAAATTTTTTCACAACTCTAGAGTACCAGAGCTAGGGTAAATTATGTGTACATTTTTCTTAAGGGCCTTGGGTTCTTATAGTTGTGTAATATCGACTTTCGTTTCTTGCATAGGAAGGTATTTCCTTACGGGGAAGATCATCATAAATGTGCGTATATTACGGGATCCCTTTCCTGTTAGAATTCTACTGATTAGGGTTAAGTGTGAGACACAAGTTGTTTCCATTTAGGACTCCTTGGAGGCCACTTAAGTCATGTGGATACCACGTGGCCTTTAGATCCGTCCACCTTATGTCCGTGTGCCTCAGATCCATCCATATATGAAGACTTACCGTCCACATAGTCTAGTACCGTCAGGTCTACTTAAATGGATCCGTCATCCCTGATTTTATACAGAAATACACATCTATTAATAGTATGCACATGGGATATACGAAAGATATTGTTGCATACTATCCTAAACAACATGTAATTGAACTCAGTTAACTCTTGAGAGTTAAGGCTGTGTTTGTTTTGGGTGAAAATCACTTCCGGAAATGCTTTTCCGTAAATGCGGGTGTTTGGTTGCGCATGGAAAATAAATTTTCCGGAAATGCTTTTCAGTTGACCGTGTGTTGGGGTGTAAAATGATTTCTGTTTTTATTTTACCTTCAAATATCATTTTCCGGAAAACAGAGAGAAAGCTGAGTGAGAGTGAGATCGCGCCCGCGCGCAGAGAGAGAGAGAGTGAGAGAGAGAGAGAGAGAGAGAAAGGAAGAAGAGAGAGGGAGAGAGCACACCCCTCCGGCTAGAGAGATCGCACTCAAAGAGAGATCAAACCCAGAGCCCAAAGCCCTTCGACTTCGACTTCGAATCGCACCCTTCGACTTCACCGTTCGACTTCAACTTCGAATCGCACCCAGATCACACCCTTCGACTTCGCCGACGAACCCAGAGCCTAGATCACGCATCCGACTTCGCCGAGATCGCACCCCAGGATCGCACTGAGATGGCACCGATCGCACGGAGATCGCTGTTGACACCCTATTTTGCAACCCGTATTTAACCTCACATGAAGGGTAAAAGGGTAATTTCACATTGAAAATATGCATCTTGATTCTGATCATTAGATCTTTAATCTCATTTCACCAAAATGATCTTGATGTTGTAACGATCAAATTGACTAGCCATGAGCCCTAATCGGACCATTAGATTGAAAGTTATCATCAAATCAAGTTTTAATGGCTGAGATGCACTATTACAAATTGAGTCTGACTATATGTGATTATGAACAATTGATTTCAATTGGTTATAAATATAATCAATTTGAGATCGATGATGTGTCATAATTTGATTGGTTAGGACTACATTTTATGGTAGAGTTGCATACACCTAATTAACTAGATAATTAAACATTAATTATTCAATGAGTAATATGTGCAATTATCTTTTAATTAGAGTAAATTTAGAGCCAATTAAGTCTAAAATGGGAGTGATTGGAGCCATTTAATGTTAATTGGGAGCTAATTTGGGGACCTATTAATGTTAATTGTGCTGAAACTATTTTTTAACAAATGATTTCTGCTTACCATTTCATTGATATCTCTCAGAATATTTTGAATCTGTGAATGAGGTTATTTTTCCCAGAAACTAGACATCCGGGGCTTTAATTTGAGCACAAGAATGAAACAATTCTGATCAGAATTGAGGCAGATATGATTTTTCAAAGTTAGTTCTATAGGCTGTGACAGCAGTTACGGGAAAACCGAATTTTGGCTTGCTCCTCACTCCCACCAATCTTTCCATTTAATGCACCAGATTTTCCCAAAGGCTAAAATGAGGTCCAAGTTCATGATTCCTTGTCAACTCTCATTAAATGGCCTTCCATTCATATTTCCTCCACCACTACTATATAAACCCCCCCTCTCCTTCATTCCAAAACACACAGAAAATCTCCATCTCTTTTCTTCTCTTGAGTTCTAGTGAAGTTGAGTAGTCTTATCATATCTTGGTCTTCCTGAGACTCAAGGTATTGAGTGAGACTCACTCTCCCTCTCCTAATTCTTCTTTTTCTCCACCCTTAGGACCTCCATCAAGAATCCCCTCCTTTATTATATGGATCTTGCATGAATGTATAATCTCATTCCCTAACTGTTTGCTTATATTGTCATGATGAGAATTTAAGATTAAAGCATGATAATTCTCTTGAATATGTTTGAATGTTCTTAATTGTTCTTATGTGTTCTTCACATGTTCTTAGTTGTTCATCACATGTTCATGCATATCACTAGATTTAATCTTAAATCCACATCAAAAATATGAAAAACATGTTTGTTTAGTAATTCTTTCAAATCCTTGAATCTAGGTTATCACTATCCACACACATTCACTAGAGTTCATTTTTTAATCCAAACGTCATGCTTAATAAATTGAATTAGGGTTTATCACATGCACACACATTAAATTCAACATACAAATTGATTGACATATTGGATGATGTGATATGAATGTTGGCCACCATAGTCTAGAAGACCGGTTTCACCGGGCAAGATGGGTGCCTAACACCTTCCCATCTTGTAACATAGCCTCCGAGCTTAGATCAAGGGTTAGTAGATCAAATACTTATCCATGTAATTTTTGATTTTTAGATTGTAATTAGGAAATAAAGCCATGTACTTTATCTTAGATTGTATCTAGGACCAAAACCATGTAATTTTCCTATGATCAATGTAAATTCAATTTCAAATTAATAAAATGAGGAAGTTTTCATTCATGGTTTTCTTATTTTTCCAATAATTAAATAAGTGGCGACTCCATTGTAAAACCCTTAATCTAAAGGGAAAAATATAACTAGTCGAACCTCCATTTTGAGAGGCAATAACACGACTCCACCCATTCACGTGGGTTTGGCCTAACACATCCTATAAAAACGGGCCGGGGGCGCGGTCTCTCACAATCGCAATTGAGAAATGGTTGGGTTTTGATGAATTTGACCGGATTTGATGAATTTTTTTTGGTTGGGTTTTGTTTCTGTGTTAGAAATGGTATTATATATTTGTTTGGAAGCTGAGAAAATGTGAGGAACAAGAAGAAAATGTGTTTTCTATATTATTTTCAGCAACACAACCAAACACTAGAAAATATTTTCCAAAACATTTTTTGGAATGCAACCAAAAACTTGAAAATATTTTCCTTTCCCGAAAATAGCATTTCCGGAAAATATTTATTTTCCGGAAAATATTTAACATAAACCTTCCGGAAAATATTTTACATAAACCAAACACAGCCTAAGTCTTGGTTCATTACCCCAAGTGATAGTTCTTCCACAAAGAAGTGTCATAACATCATCTATATGAGGAGTCTTGGTGTAAGGATAGGTAGGTCAAGACACAAGAGGAACATTGAGAACTTAAGAAACTATTTTCTTGAAACCAATTGCTTTCTTAGCACTTAGCTGCCCGACCCGCACCCCATGAGTTTGCAGCAAGACCACAATTCATTTCAAACAACTAAAGAAATCCCAAAATTGAACTAGAAATTCAAATCCGATTTGGACATTACAACACTCACCAATATATCCCATTAATCCATAATTCTCTTTGCCCCATAAATTTTAATCTTGCCTAGAAATTCAAAGCAGACTATACAACAAGAACACAACAACACAGTCAAAAGCACAACCCCTTATTAATGAAACAGTAATTCCATCATTTCATTAAAAGGAAATTCAAAAAAAAAAAAAAAAATCTACAGTTAAGAGCGTACATTTTTCTTAAGGGCCTTGGGTTCTTATAGTTGTGTAATACCGACTTTCGTTTCTTGCATAGGAAGGTATTTCCTTACGAAGAAGATCATCATAAATGTGCGTATATTACGAGATCCCTTTCCTATTAGAATTCTACTGATTAGGGTTAAGCGTGAGACACAAGTTGTTTCCATTTAGGATTCCTTGGAGGTCACTTAAGTCATGTGGATACCACGTGGCCTTTAGATCCGTCCACCTTATGTCCGTGTGCCTCAGATCCATCCATGTATGAAGACTTACTGTCCACATAGTCTAGTACCGTCAGGTCTACTTAAATGGATCCATTATCCCTAATTTTATACAGAAATACACATCTATTAATAGTATGCACATGGGATATAGGAAAGATATTGTTGCATACTATCCTAAACAACATGTAATTGAACTCAGTTAACTCTTGAGAGTTAAGGCTGTGTTCGTTTTGGGTGAAAATCACTTCCATAAATGCTTTTCCATAAATGCAGGTGTTTGGTTGCGCATGGAAAATAAATTTTCCGGAAATGCTTTTCAGTTGACCGTGTGTTGGGGTGTAAAATGATTTCCATTTTTATTTTACCTTCAGATATCATTTTCTGGAAAACAGAGAGAGAGCTGAGTGAAAGTGAGATCGCGCCCGCGCGCAGAGAGAGAGAGAGAGAGAGAGAGAGGGAGAGAGCACACCCCTCCGGCTAGCCAAGCTCCGGCCAGAGAGATCGCACCCAGAGAGAGATCGAACCCAGAGCCCACAGCCCTTCGACTTCGACTTTGAATCGCACTCAGATCGCACCCTTCGACTTCGCCGGCGAACCCAGAGCCCTTCGACTTCACCATTCGACTTCGACTTCAAATCGCACCCAGATCTCACCCTTCGACTTTGCCGGCGAACCCAGAGCCCAGATCACGCATTCGACTTCGTCGAGATCGTACCCCAGAATCGCACCAAGACGGCACCGATCGCACTGAGATCACAATTGAGAAATGGTTGGATTTTGATGAATTTGATCGGATTTGATGAATTTTTTTTGGTTGGGTTTTGTTTCTGTGTTAGAAATGGTATTTGTGGGGCCAAAGAACTTATGACCTAGCCCACTTTCCACTAGGGCCTAGGGCCCTTGCCGAGGAGGGTAGTTGCCGAGGACGAGTAGGGAAAGACCAAATAGCCTAGAGACGCAGCTGAGGATGACCCTGTCCTCGGCATCCGAAGACTCCGAAGGGAAGAGTGACATGTCATCAAGGGCCGCCTCCAAAAGACCCCCAGAAGAAGAGGCGAGTAGAATGAGACCCACGTGGGGGTACGGTGTGGAGGTGGTTCAAGGTAAATACGTCCCCTCCACATTGAATGCATCCACAAACGTCCCAACCATATTAATGAGAAAAGACGCCTGAACAGTGTGACTTCGGTTATTGCAACTAACAAAAAGCAAGGGGAAGCGGCTGATGGGACAGGTACTTGAATAGGCACTTGCCTGATCAATAGGTGGAGGGCTATGATCAGTCAAGAGGGGCTATATAATGTGAAGACTGATGCGCCAAGAAAGAGGCTGGGAAAAAAGGCCAAGAACCACAGCCTCCCAGACCGTCTCGAGGAGAAAGACTCCCCGAGCGAACATGGTTTAATTCTGTATGAACACCACGACTAAGCACCGTTCAGTGACCAAGGCCTAACCTTTTAAACCCACACTCTACAAATTATATTGTTTGGGCCCTCAACGTGCGAACCCAATACTGTTTTGGGGCCGTCGCGAATTGAGTCCATACAGTATTATATATTTGTTTGGAAGCTGAGAAAATGTGAGGAACAAGAAGAAAATGTGTTTTCTATATTATTTTCAGCAACGCAACCAAACACTAGAAAATATTTTCCAAAACATTTTTTGAAATGCAACCAAACACTTGAAAATATTTTCCTTTCCCAAAAATAGCATTTCCGAAAAATATTTATTTTCCAGAAAATATTTTACATAAACCAAACACAGCCTAAGTCTTGGTTCATTATCCTAAGTGATAGTTCTTCCACAAAGAAGTGTCATAACATCATCTATATGAGGAGTCTTGGTGTAAGGATAGGTAGGTCAAGACACAAGAGGAACATTGAGAACTTAAGAAACTATTTTCTTGAAACCAATTGCTTTCTTAGCACTTTGCTGCCCGACCCGCACCCCATGAGTTTGCAACAAGACCACAATTCATTTCAAACAACTAAAGAAATCCCAAAATTGAACTAGAAATTCAAATCCGATTTGGACATTACAACACTCACCAATATATCCCATTAATCCATAATTCTCTTTGCCCCATAAATTTTAATCTTGCCTAGAAATTCAAAGCAGACTATACAACAAGAACACAACAACACAGTCAAAAGCACAACCCCTTATTAATGAAACAGTAATTCCATCATTTCATTAAAAGGAAATTCAAAAAAAAAAAATTCTACAGTTACAATATCTTTAACTACAATTGTAACTAACTAGAGTACACAGAATTTTTTACTGTACAAAAACTTTTGTACAAAATTGAATTTCAAAGAAAAAAAAAAGTGACAAACCTTACCTGCATAAGAAGCTTGATACGTTCGAGCGGAGCCGTGAAGGTCTTGGCGGCTGTGGCACTGGAGCCGAAGAGCGCGGCTTCTTTGGGGACGTAAGCAGCTAAAGCCAGTGGGTGTTTGAGGAGCTGAGCCGGAGTCGGGTCGAACTCTTTTGTCTTTTCTGCCACTGAAAGGCAGGCGAAATTACAACGATTGCCATTGGCAGTGCCACTGTTAGCAAGTCTGTTGTTAGTTGGAAAAACACCAAAATATCTAAACGAGAGGCCCCTATTGCTTCATTGAGTCATCAAACTATGTTCCATATTTATCCTTGGGTCTTAAGAGACCTTATCAAGCAATTCAAAGCACACA
This sequence comes from Quercus lobata, assembly GCF_001633185.2. Classification (NCBI taxonomy): domain Eukaryota; kingdom Viridiplantae; phylum Streptophyta; class Magnoliopsida; order Fagales; family Fagaceae; genus Quercus; species Quercus lobata. The sequence continues at coordinate 68,935,783 of NC_044908.1, forward strand.
CGCACACTCTCCCTCTAGCCCAGCCAAGCTCTTTGAGCTTATCACTCAGGCCCGTAGGTCATATCAGTGGAGTATGCTCACCGATCTCGCTCACTCTCATTTCCATAAGCCACAGGTGCTTTTTCCCTCATGCATGTAATTATTTTTTGTTATCATTTTAGTTTCTTGTACATGCATTTGCATTTTATAATATATACACTCCGAGGCTTTTGTTTCAAGGGTGAGAGAAACCTAGTGTAGATTGACCTATTTAATTTTTATTTATTCTCTCAACATTTAAAATTTTATTTCTTCCTACTTGCATGCTCTTGTTAATATATATATATATATATATATATATATATATTTTTTTTTTTTTTTTTTTTCTGGGAAATTGTTGGAAATATGGGAATGGTGGGGATTTAAAGGAGGTATGAGATGTAGGCTTGTGCTTTTACTTTAATAAAGATTTATCGTTATTGTTATTTGGTTATTTGCACTTTTGAATTGGGTTTTAGTTTGTAAGTTAGTGTCCAGGTGGTTGGTGATGGTGTGGAACTGTTTTTGTATGCTTCCTTTGTCGTTGAATCAAGAAATGGTGTTACTTAGATGGACTAAGCTTCATTTTTTTTTTTTTTTTTTTTTTTTTTTTGTGGGTACTATTGACTTGATTTTAGCTTAAGTTTTTGAATTGATTGATAGAGCAAGCCAAGCCGAGTATGGTTCAAGCTTTATAATTAGCTACACTTGAAGGTTGTTATTCAACATATATGAGCAAGCTTGCATCAAGCTCAAGCAGAGTTTGAATATCTCATTAATCTTGTCAAGTTTGATAACTCAATGTTTGGCTTGGTTTGGCTAGATTAGAGCCCTAATCATTGTCAACAAATAACACTGTAATGGAAGTACTTACCCCAAAAAAAAAACTTTGAAATTATAGATGTGTTAAGTTGTCAAAATGGGATAAGGCAATGAGTGCAATCGTTGGTTAGTCATACTTAGCAAAAAAGAATCGGAGCTAAAATCCTCTTGAATTGATATTATTGGCCTCATACCAAGGTTAATGATTCAATTATGTATATGATCATATCCGCTAAAATATGATTAACTCAATGTTTGGCTTGATTTGGCTAGATTAGAGCCTTAATCATTGTCAACTGATAAAACTATAGTGGAAGTACTTACCCAAAGAAAAAAATTGAAAAGAAAACTTCGGAGGTAAAGTAGATGTGACAAGTTGTCAAAATAGGATAAAGCAATGGGTCTTAGTCATACTTAGCAAAAAAGAATCGGATTAAAATCCTCTTGAATTGATATTATTGGCCTCATACCAAGATTAATGATTCAATAATGCAAATGATGATATCCTCTAAAATGTGATTAACTTAGACCAGTATGCATGATATTCTTAAAAATCAACAAAATAAAAGCAGGTTATGTACATTTTGTTTTCATTATATAGTAAATATTTAAAGAAAATGTTTAGATTATATTGTACTAACAATATAAGATTATGTTAGACACTCTTCCTGTAAAGTTGTCACGATAATTCTGTAGCCCATGTGGATGGGTTCTAGTTCTTAATATAATTCATGTTTACCAACAACAACAACAACCAAAATATGTATATATATAAAAGATTCACATTATTGTACCTTTTATTTAAACTATAATGTAAGATTTTCATTACTAGTACATTAATATAAACCTATAATTACCCAATATGTAAGCATTATCTTTTGCCAATCTTGGCAAAAGTGTGTCATTTGTTTATGTTATATTGTTGTAGTTTCAGATATAATGTCAATTCTTTTACTCAAAGATCTTAATTAAGAATATTTTGAAACTCTAAAAAAAAATCCCTATTATGGGCAATCTAGTATAAACTATTAAATTACACCTTTACAATTATCTTTCGTAATATTGTGCAAAGGCAGAGTATTCTTAAAAATGACTTTATCTATAAGATTGAAAGTTGTCGGTTCAATATAAAGGTCCTAGTATGCTAACACTTGTGAGGTGTTATGAACATTGTGGACTCTATAAATTGAAACATGGTCTTAACAAATGCTAGCTTTTCCTAACAATGAACAAATCTGTTAAGAAAGTTGAGGACAATAATTACCTTTATAACTTTTTTAGTAATGTTAGGAACATCTTTTTTTTTTTTGTAATTGTTGATGCAATAAGTTGTAATTTAGATTGTGCATTACATATCTCTCATGGACTTGTAAGCACTCAAAACCTTATTTAAATATTCCCAACTTATTATAATAATAATAAAAAAATGTTTTTTTTGTTATTTATTTATGAATAAATTACATATTTGGTCTCTATCATTTACATTATATTTCAATTTGGTCCATTACTTTTTAATTGTGTCAATTAGACCTACAACCTTTAGTGTCGTATCAACTTAGTCTCTACTATTATTTTTTGTATGAAAATTGCTGATATGACTAATGGTCAAAATAAAAATTAATTTTTGTTGACATAGCAGTAAACTAAAATTTTATTTTGGGTGTTTGTAACGTTAGTAATTTTTATTTAAAAGATAATAGTAACTAGATGATTGTGAGAGAGACATTACCGCATGCTCCTTACCATCCGCCTCACCCACATGCTCCCATCCCCGTGGGAATTTTTTTTTTTTTTTTTTTTTTTGACAATACACAGTGGAGCAAGAAAACCTCAAATCAATTAATAAACTGATAAATTTATTAACAAAACAAAGGATAAATGATTAAATGAACAAACTCAGTGAGATGTGTGAAACATGAGAGAATGGATTCAAAATAGTGGTCATATATTCAAGAGATGAAGTACATATAAATACTGAAATACACATCAACAGAAGTTATATTAAACAACATATAACCATTACATTATCTATAGTTTCGAGTCTTTCGACAGAATCTTGACTCTCGAACTAACACCAGTAATAACAGCCAAAACCAATCACACGTAATATAAGTTACAAACTTTTAATAGCTTCTTCTAATGTGCAGCACAACTCGAAGCTAGCTTCAACAGATCGATAATGAAAGATTTCAATATGTACGTACACAACAAGTCCCTTTGTCCAGTGATGCACGACACGTTGTCCTGCTTATCAAGAAGTGCATGCACTTTGTAAACCAATCAATAGACAATTAATAACCCTTGAAACCATCCCAACTGAAAGACAAATGAACCACTGAATCCAAGTCAACTTTGCATCGGCTACCAGAATATGTGAAATTTCAATAAAAGCCACCTGCCCTAACAGAATAGCACCCACAGCCAACAAAAACAAGGGGTTACGAGGAAAGTGCTGAAGCACATTCTTAGTCCCCACTTGTCTTGCATTAATAATGTTACAGACTTGGCAGAGGACAAAAATATTGAAGATAATGGTATTACCAACCTTCTTATTAATGCCAATGATGGTTTGCCCTTTGAACTGGCATGTCACTAAGACGCCAAGTTGATACAGAGCTTGGATGACAACGTTTCGCCATATGGCCATGTTGATAAGTGGTTCAGTTTTTCTCAATGGTGGCTTTTCCATCAGCTCCTTTGATGGTGGCTCAGTCAATAATCCAAGGCCACCAAGAAGAGTCACAACAAAGTTTGCCCAGACTAATTGGATGGTCGTAATTGGAGAATTTCCACAAAACATTGTTGTGATAGAGGTTATCAACAACCCTGATATATTCATGGTGAGCTCAAGTTGCATATACTTGCGAATATTGTCATAAATACATCTTCCGCATCTGACAAGAGTCACAAGACTGTCCAAGAAACTGAGATTTCCATCCACGATGATGATGTCAGAACTTTGCCTAACCATTTCACTGCTAAAAGTCTGTATAGTGATCCCTACATCAGCTTCCTTTAGTGCTGGAATCACATTTCTTTTAATTCCAACCATTGCTACTGTGTGACCTTTTTCCTTCAAACATTGCACTAGAGCGAGCTTGTCAGAAGGGGTTAAACTTCCCATTAAGATGATTTTATCCACTTCATCCATCTGCTTTTCGTTGATGTAATTTTGAAAATCTTTAGCCTCGAGCTTCAATTTATCTGCATTGGGAAGTAGTCCACACTTGCAAGCTATGTCTTCCAATATTGAGACATCATCTTCTGAAACCAGTATGATATTAACTCCAGCATTTATCAAAGCTTCTATTTCTCTTTTTGTCGAGTCAGCTGCCTCTGAGTTTATTGATCGCCAAACACTTTCGTCAATACAGACAGTTGTGACTGAATTCATGGTGAAACAAGCCAAGGTTTCTTGAACAGTGGCCTTGCCAAATAGCATCTTCTTATTCCAATAACCAATGGCAAGAGTGACTACAAAAGGTATCCCTTCTGTTACTCCAAACAGAAACGTAAGAATTGAAGTTGATAACGTGGTGAACTTCCCATTTGGTGTCAAGAAAATTTTCTTACTCGTATCCATGATCTCTTTACTTGCAGCTGCTTTCCCCTTGAGGTCTGGGAGGTTAAAATGAAATCTTTTATTTTGAAGCTTAAAATGGAAGAACAACACTATAAGGTTGAGGATGGAGAGTAAAAGCCCTGTAATTTGTATGCTATTGTTCAGCTTATCAAGTTGCCCTGGTAATGGGGTCTTGTTGAGGGCGCCATAGGTAACCTGGTTCAACAAATCACCCAGTGTTGTGTTTATGCCCACTGATGTAACTAGCATGCAACCTTTTCCAGCAATCACCTTTGGACCATAGAAGAGAAATGGGTTTTCGTTGTTAATGATGGAGTCAAGATCATCATCCAGTTTTATGTATTCACCAGATACGAGCAAACCATCAGCAGGGACTAGAGATCCCCTCTCGAGGCATACTATGTCTTCCAACAAAACATCTGAGATGGATACTTTCAGCGACCTTCCCCCTCTAATGACCTCAACTTCCTCTTGGTGCATTTCCAAAGTATTCTGCCTTCTTGACATCTGCCGCGAACGTTCGAGCCAAAGTTCCCGTAAGGAATGAATAACCACAAGCACCATTATGAAAAGAATTGTGATGACACCTTTATGCCAATCGTTTGGGCTTTTCATAACGATCCCAAAGCCGAGTAACAGCATTGCATACACGAAGAGAAGAAAAATAATCCAATCATTGCATGTTTTCAAGAGTGATTTGAAGCAGCCTCGTGCAGGAGCCTGTGTTAGGGAGGGTGATGATTTAGCAATATCTATGCGTTGAGTACATGGATCTTGCTTAAGACCAGGGATTCTCTTCTGTAAATCAGTACCTAGAGCCTCTGCAATTCTTTGGATGCCACAGTTGTCATTCTCACCATTTACAGTAATGGAGACTTGAGCTGATGCAGATGAGATTTCCAAATCCTGAGAAATAACAATGAGATGATATATTAGAGTTTTGCAAATAACATAATTATTTACAATAAAATACTAAAAAAACTAAAAACTAAGAATACTGTAATAAAATAATTTTTAAATGTATGAATAATGCTATGAGACTCATTTTTAATGGAAAAGTTATTGAAAAGTGAAAAGTGAAGTTTGTGAGTCTCATGAACAGTGCACGGAACTCACTGATGTACACTGTACCTGTATAAAAGTCAACAACTGCAATTAAAAAAAAAAAAAGAAAAGAAAACGCGCAAACTAAAAAAGCAAACGTGAATAAGCTGAATCTAAACCAAAGTAGTACTTTTTAGCCTTTCAGGTCGTATTTTAATATATATGGTAAAAACATGTACCAAAAGTTCCAAAACACCTATTAAAAATAAAAATAATTTTAAAAAAAGAAAAGGAGAAAAAGAACTTAGGCAAGTTTAAAGCAAGGCAATGAGTCGAAATATGCCCCAAGATTTTCCAAGCAAGCCAATGACCATCATGTGATTGAGCCGAAGTATGCCCTAAGATTCAACCAGCGTCTAGACGAAGACGGTAAATATAAGTTTGTGAGTTTTTCACATTCCATGAAGTATTTATGGGTCTAATTAATGGGTGTTCTTAGATAATTAATTAACTATTCTAGAAAAAAATTTATACCATTTTTTGTAAAAAAATATAAAAAACTGTCATAAAATTCAATTGATTTTTTTTTTTTTTTTTATAAAAAATTTTCTAAGTTAATACCCTTAAACTTATGTTAACTTTTCTCTTTTACCTTTTTTTTTTGTTGCCTACTTTCAGCCTATATTCCACTACTTGAAAGCCTCTCTCGGAATCTACGAGGGCAAAAGATAGCTGCGATTTTTTTTTTGCCTCAGTGCTTTAGGTCATTTGAAAAAAAATAAACCTTGACCGTGAGTCCGTGACTTGTATATAGCTCTATCAAATCTACTTAACTATATATAAAGAGTCAAGGGCTCTAATAGCATCAGCAGTAGGCTTCTCAAATGCCAAATTATAAATTTCATTTGGCATTTGGGCCCAAATTGCTCCAGCAATTGGATGACTATACCTGGGACCAGCCAGATTTTTTTGGCATAGTGCTACAATGTGATCTCATATGTGAGATCGCATTGTAGCGCTAAGCCATCCAAAAAAAATGTATTTTAATGATAAAGTAGAATAGGAAAATATTATTTTAATGATAAAGTGTATTTTATTGTGTAGAAATATTATTTTAATAAGTAGAGTAGGAAAATAAAAGTTGAGATGCTGGGTGTATTGTAAAATGATATGGTATAATTGATAAAGTAGTTTTTTAGAATGATAAAATAAGATGAGATATAAAAACTGGTTGTGAATACTCTAACTATGGTACTTTTTGTTTATTCAAATTTTGTCTTTTTGTAATAAGTAAAAAAGGTGAGTTTGATGAGAAAGAAAAATTTTTAACATTAAGGTGCAGTTTGGATAGGGCGTTTGCGCGTCTACGTTTCCTCTTTCTGTGTTTTTTTTTTTTTTTTTCTCCCCAGCCGCAACTGTTGACCCGATCTTCTGTGAACAGTGTACTTGTGCGCTGTTCACGGGTCCCACAAACTCCACTTTTTATCAACTTTTTCATTAAAAATGGGTCTCACAGCACTATTCACACATTTAAAAATTATTTTACTATAGTATTTTCAGTTTTCAGTTTCAGCAAAATAAGTTCTATCCAAATAGACCCTAAATTTTTACAATAAAGTAACAAGTTATTATTTACTATTATTAATAATAAAAAAATAATTTTAGTAGTGGGTTTAAATTAGAATCATTAACAACCTACCATCGAAGATTTATTATAAAAGTATTATAAAAATATTATAGACGTAACACTTAATATTTAATACTATTACCATAACTATAAATAAATAAATAAAGTATTACAAAAAAATATTACATCTACAATATTTTTCAATGGTAAATTGTTATTTTAAATTGAACTTACCAATAAAATTATTTTTTTAACTACCAATAACAACATGTAATAACTTATTACTTATGATTTATAATAAAAATATTATGAATTTAGTATTTCGCTTGTGAGATATTAAGATATTTTATTGTCCTCATAATATTTTTATAACTGCTGAAATGTTTTTTTTTTTAAATTTAAAAAACAAATGCTTTAGAAAATAGAAAACTTATACTTTCAGAGCTTTATCTGCTCTTATAGTACGTGAATTTGCTCCTTCAGTTTCAAAACGATTTCGTTCCAACAGTGTCTTGCAGATATACTTGACGATGTCTCTACCATTAATAGAAAGAGTAAGCGTGTAATTCAAATCAAGTATATGACTTATAAGCTCAAACAAATTAACCAAAATTTCACTATCCACTACTATAGATCCACTCCACAGGAGGAAAAAAAAAAAAAACTTACTGCTTCTCCTGTGTCACTGGGGCTGAGATTGTCTAGAGCAACAGAACCTTTCTCAGATTCATCTCCTTTTCGATCCCGTAGCATTGAAACAATCCATTGCCAACGGTTTCGGGCACGGGCCTGTGTTGGGGAGAGTCTGTTAGATATGCTTTGAGAGCATAGATCTTGTTCAAGACCAGGGATTCCCTTCTCTAAATCTGTATCTAGAGCCTCTGCAATTTCTTGGATGCCTCCAAACTTCTGCATTGAATCCAAGTCCTCCTCGACCATCAAGGCAATATTTGCTTGTTGCAGTTTTGCATCACCAATACAATTGTTGGAGATTTTCACAGCCTGCAAAATATCAATTAGATTATATATTAGTGTTCTTGATATTCTTTAATGTTATGTTTGAGGGAGAGAAAGGAGTGGAGGATTTGGAGTAGAGTCCACCATTATTGAGGAGAACCCTTTTTTGTTCTATGGTGCAAAGGTGATTGATGGAAAGGGTTTCATACTAGTTGCATCAGTGGGCACGAACACTAGATTGGGTGATTTGATGAAGCAGCCCAAGACCCCGAAAAGACCCCCTTGAATTTTTCAAACATACAAAGTAGGCATGCTCAAGGTCTCTATCATTACCAAGATTGACCTAAAGGAAATACGAACTCCATCTTTAAGGCCTTTAAATTTTGAAACAGACAAAGTAAGCATGTAATTCAGATCAAGTATATGACTTATAACAAGCTCAAACAAATTAACCAAAATTTCACTATCCACTAATATAGATCCACACTCCACAGGAAAAAAAAAAAAAAAAAAAAAACTTACTGCTTCTCTTGTGTCACTGGGGCTGACATTATCTACAGCAACAGAACCTTTCTCAGATTCATCACCTTTTCGATCCCGTAGCATTGAAACAATCCATTGCCAATGGTTTCGGGCAGGAGCTTGTGTTGGAGAGATTGTGTTAGCTATGCGTTGAGAGCATAGATCTTGCTCAAGACCAGGGATTCCCTTCTCTAAATCTGTATCTAGAGCCTCTGCAATTTCTTGGATGCCTCCAACCTTCTGCATTGAATCCAAGTCCTCCTCTACCATCATGGCAATGTTTACTTGTTGCAGTTTTGCATCACCAATGCAATAGTTGGAAATTTTCACAGCCTGCAAAATATCAATTAGATTAAATATTAGTATTCTTGCTATTCTTTAATGTTATATTTGGAAGAGAAGGAGAATGAGAAAGAGGAGAGGAGAATAAAGGTAAAGGTGATATATCTCTGAATATCTCCATATCCTTCTCCATCCAAACCTACGTTAATTCTTGAACTCAGTTGACTTGAAGGCAGACACAAGCATCAAGAAAGTATATTCTGGTCACCTATTCTCCTCTTCTTTCTCCATATCCCTCCATCACCTCTTGAAGATAACTAAAGCACTTTCATCTACAAGTAGGGCAAAATATAGCAGCGGTTTTTCTTTCTTCTTCTTTTTTCATGGCTTTGGCATGTGAGAGCTCAAACAATAAGCCCGCTCAAAGAAATAAAGGTATACTTTTTGCCATATATAGATCCATGGGAGAGAAAATTGAAAACTTATACTTACTGCTTCTCCTGAGTCATCCTGGCTGATATTAGAAGTCCTTGAGGAAACTATGTCTAGAGCAAGAGAACCCTTGTCAGCTTTATCTGCTCCTGGAGCTATACTGGCCATTGACAAGACCGTTTGTTGCGACACTATGTCTCCCCCATGGCCATCACTGACCTAAAATAAGATCCAAAATATAAGCTTTATTTTTCAGGTATTAAAATTTTCAAGGAATTCAGAGCAAGTGCTTCAAAGAGAATGTTTCTACGAGTGTTGGAAAAAAAAAAGTGCCTTGACACCTAGACATTTATTCATATGCTTGAGCACAAACAAACCAAAGTTTCACTATCGATCCCATACAGATCGACCCAAGTTCCAAGGGAAAAACATATATAGAAAACATACTGCTCCTGTGTCATCTGGGCTGATATTACTGTAAAAGGAAATGGATGATGAGGCTGCAGGTCTGTCGAGAAAAAGAGAACCTTTCCCAGATTCATCTCCTCCGGGAGAGACCGTTTTCTGAGACTCAAGGACCTCATTTCTAGAGCTTTTGATGGTTAGCATTATTTAGTTTGTCTGAATTAGGCTGGAAAAGACTCTTTCTACAATAAGGAAACAAAAAATAAATAAATAAATCAATAGGGTTAGCCTAAACAAAACAGCTATGAAGAAAAGAAAAAGATTGAAGAAATAAACTGTATATATTGATGGTGAAGAAAAAAAGCATCTAGCTCCCAAACTATTCTCACTAAGATTATAAGAAGAAATGAAAGTTTTTTCAAGTGATTTAAAAGTAGCAACGTCGAAGGAATGAAAAAGAAAGGATGAAAACCGAGTAATTTGAAAGCAGCTTCGTCGAAGGAGAACGAGAACGAGAAAGAATGAAGAATGCTGGTGAGTGGTGAATGAATACTACAAGAAAAGGAGATAGGATTTATGGGAAAGAGAGTTTGTACTTGAAAAGGAGAAAATGAAAAGATAGTATTTAGAGATAGTAGAGCAAAGGGTGAAAGGTGAGTATAAATAGAGGAGCTGCTTTAACAGCTCATTCATAGGATGCGTGTGGCGCAGAGAATTTGTTTTTGTATACTTTTTATTTGAGTGTCCTATCTAGGAGGTTTCTAAACCATCTACCCTGTTTGAAAAGAATGAGAGCACGTACAAGATTCGCCACTACAAAAAAGGATAATAGTAATCCCACTACATTAAGTAAATGAAAAAAGAAATGATAGTGTCCTATCTGGGTGGTTTCTAAATCATCAACCCTGATTGAAAAGAACGAGAAAATGAAAAAAGAAATGATTAAATACGGAGCTTTCAATGTAGTAAGGGGGACATGTGTTTCTTTCCAGATTACCTTTCTTTTCACATTTAAATAAGGAGCTTTCTAAGAAATTAAGGAGAATGGTATTATTATTTAATCAAACTATAATCAATTTATCATTTACCTTCCGCAATCTCGTTAAATTAATTTCAAAACAATCTACCGGGTTTTGTAGTCCAAGTGGTACCTGATTTATCATGAAACCGTTAGCTCGGGGGTTTAAATCCCTGCACCCGCATAAACAATTACCTAGTAAAAAAAAAAAGTCTCAAAACAATCTTATTTGGAAAATTATTAGTTGTAAGTAAAAATAAAATGTCAATGGTGAACTCGGAAATAAAATGTCAATGGTGAACTCGGAGAAGAACAGGCTAATAAAGAATTGTCACCTAAAATTTGTTGTGAAATATTTAATAATAAAAAAAATTATAAGAAGGTCTATAGATAAAAAATAAAATACAACAAATTTGGCACCTATTGATGGAAATTGTTAATGCTATGTAAAAATGTAATATTAATAGTTAGTCAAGATGAAAATCAATATAAGTTTAATTAACACATTAATTAGTGTCAAAAATAGCACAATTTTTTTTTTAAGAAACAAACACACAAGAAAGAGAAAAAAAAATATACTCTAACATAAAATCAAAACATAAACTCCAATAAAAAAAAATTATGACAACTTTTATGAGAAAATTTTCAAAGTTTTTGTATACATATATAATATTGCTCAAATCACTAACACTTTTGAGAACTAAAATCAAGTCAATGAAATCATGTTGTCAACAGTGAGACATAATGGACCCTGACGTGAAAACGATCGTAATATACAATCTAGAATTCTTTTTTTTTTTTGGGTTAAAATACGAATTCATTAAAACTAAAGATTAATGTTCAGGTCAGGACCATGCCTGATCGAATACATGCCAGATAAATCAAAATCCAAATTATTCCTAACGTACACAGGCGGACAATCAAAAGATATAAAACAGGTACGGTCTAGAATCCTATATGTTGTGGATAGTGTGCTTTTCAGTCCAGCTTCCTCACGTAGCCACGTGTCCATTGTCACTAGCTCGTGGAGCTTAACGCGGTCGGCTAACCTATTTCATAACTCGACTTTTTCTCTCAATTTATTTCTTTCAAGCATACATCATTATTATCAATTTATAATAATTTATATTACTTATATATATATATATATATATATATATATATATATATATATATACTGGGATAAGCACGCCAATGTTGACTTTTTCACTACCAACGCGGTTTTAATTTTCTTCATACATACACAATGTTCAATTGGCTTGGGGTCGGCAAATATTTGAGCAGGAAAGAAATCCATTCTTTTACACAAAAATGTTTCACCTAATTGAGATATGAGTAGTCCTACCACTTTGCACTTTATCGTGTCAATTTGAGATAAGCTAAAAATTTTAGTTTATTTGTAATTTTAATTTATTTTTATTATTATTCATAAATTTTATTATATTTTTTAATACTATTTATGAGTTTCACTTTTCCTATATTATTAAGTGAACTTTGCATTGCCTTTTAACGTGGTAAAGTTTTCAATATTTTTAAATTTAATAAATAAGTATAAGGCACAGAAATTTCTAAAATCCTGTATCTTGTATGTGGGCTTTCAGTTTCTTGAAGCAGTGTTTACTACGACAGCAACAAGCATCAACATCCGGGAATATTCCAAGAAATCTACCTGTTGGTGAGGATATTGCATACATGATCAAGCCGTCGTCAATACTTCCGAGGAGGAAGAATTATCTCATACATTATACACCTATGCATGCGTAGGATTTTTAGTGCTAACTGTATTTGGTCTAAATATAAAAGGCTCTCAATAGGGTAAATTATTGAGTAAAATTTAGATATAATTACGTAGGTTCAGTTCATTAAATTTAAGAATGTAACTACATTATATTGAATTATCCTTGAAACGATAATATTGTGCTTTATTGAATATTACAACCATGTCTGTCTGGTAAAGATTATTTTTGTCAACTTATTTTACTATTTAGCAATTTTTGTTACTATTTATGGGTCTCACTGCACTTTCTAGTATTATTTATGAGTCACACTGTACTATTTAAGTTAACTTTTACATTTATTTATAGTACTTTCAATAAAAAAAATTTAGTTTCACCAAAATAATCAGATCTCAAACGGATATAATAAAAGTTTGGCTTAAAAATCTTGGTTGCACTAAGCCGTTAGGTTGCAATTTTTTTTCTAAAACTAAAAACAATTATTCAGTTGTTCCTACTAATAATGAGACCTATTAAGAAGTACATGGTGATTTTTAATTGGTTTCTTTTTTTTAATGCATCACATGAATTTAGAGATATGACATGGCCATTTATGATTGGACAGAGAACTTGATCGGTAACGTTATTCAAGTAAATTCATGTTATTCTTCTATTAAAATTTTTTTTTAAAGGTAAATATCGTGGTATTTGTAGGCCTCATCAATGGATAATGGGCTAGGCTTAACGGACTGTTGACTAGTTAATGGGATGGGTCGGGCTGGGCTGAATGGAAAAACCCTAACCCATGGCCCTACCCATGGGCAATGCCCACTTGGGCTTTAGCGGGTTAGGCTAGTGAGGTGGGTTTAATAGGCTACCCATGGACATTTTTAACAGGTCTTCAATGGGGTTATAAAAATGGCATAGGTATTTATAGGTTGGATACTTGAATACTTGAACACACACACACACACATGGGCTACCCATGGGCATTTTTAACAGGTCTTCAATGGGGTTATAAAAATGGCATAGGTATTTATAGGTTGGATACTTGAATACTTGAACACACACACACACACACGGGCTACCCATGGGCATTTTTAATAGGTCTTCAATGGGGTTATAAAAATGGCATAGGTATTTATAGGTTGGATACTTGAACACACACACACAAAAGAAAAAATGAAAAAAGAAGAACTGACTTTTGTATTGTTCAAACGGTAAGCATTTTTAAAGGAAATTTCCTTTAAGAATGCTCACCGTTTGAACAATATTTGATTCTTCAAATTTAAATATTTCTTCAAATATTTAAATATTTAAAGAATCAAATATCAATTCTTAAAGGAAATATTTGAAGAATAAAATATCAATTCTTAAAGGAAATATATGAAGAATCAAATATCATTTCATTAAGGAAAGAATTTTTTCCAACCAACGGTAAGCTTTTTTTTTTTAAAGGAATTATAGATATTTTAAAGGAATTTCTTCTATAATTGTAACTTGTTAGGAAAGAATTGGAATTTATCAAAGGAAATAATGACTTTCTTTCCAGAGTCACAGAGGTAGGGCAACAGTCATCTTAGGGTACATTTGGTACACTGAATGTGGATTACAACAGGAATGGTAATCTTTATTACCAGGAATAAAAGGTGTTGTAATGGAATAACTAAACCTTTTCATTAGTTTGGTTGTGAGTTCTAATATTAGAATAAAACTTATGATCTATTTTAGGAAATATCTCATTCATACAAATATATTTCCTAGAAAATAATATATTTTAAATTTTAGAGAGATGAGTTATTTTTTGATGATTTTTTATTTCCATAATTGTTAGGTGGATATGGAAAGTTTATTTATTTGGAAATATATTAATATTAGAAATTATTACATCTACTAAGGAATAACTATTACAACCCTTTTAGAGAGGAATAGTTATTCCTCATATTAAAGAATAGCTATTCATAAGGAATGACTATTCCTTGTAATAAAAATATAACCAAACTATTGAATAGCTAAACCATAGGAATAACTATTACATTACAGTGCCTATTACAGTCTACCAAACGTGTCCTAGTAACTTTGTTTTAAAAATCAAAACTACTAGACTAATACCAAAATATATATATTTATTATGCATATTATATCACAATCATTCCAAGTATTTAGTAGTTAGGTGTGTGGTCTTAAAGTTTTTATAATGTCTAAAGTTCAATCCCTCACCCACCCAACCCCCAAATTATTTTGTTATAAATTTTGGGTAATGAGTTAGGCTAACGGGTCGGGCTAATGGGCTGAGCTAACGGGCTGGCCCACCGGGCGCTCATGGGTAAAAAAACCAACCCATAGCCTGTCACATTGGGCTACTAGGCTGCCCATGGGCTTCAATATTACCGAGCCGAGTTGCCCATTAGCCTGGTGGGCTAGTAGGCTACTGGGCCAGCCCATGGATCATGGGCTATTTGATAACCCTTAGGTATTTGCTATTTTTTGGTATTGTAACTTGATTTGGTGTGGTGTTGGGCGTCATATGTATCAATGTCATGCACCGATCGACCTTAGAAATTTCAACGTCTTTTTTTTGATGAACCAAAAATTATATTAAGGAAGAAATAAAACTACACAGGTATATAAAGAGCCTTGACCCTAGTGATAGAAACAAAAACAAGAAGGCCCAACCTCACATCAAAAGAGTCAAAAGGAGTTGTTTGACGAAGACCACTGGCCTAAAACTAGACATGGCAAAACGGGTCAGAATTTTCTGACCCGACCCGACTCGACCCAAAAATACCCGACCCGAACCTGATTTTTTGACCTGAAATAAAAACGGGTTGACCCGTGACCCGACCCGCGTTTTGTGCGATTCAACCCGACCTAACCCGAACCCGACCCATTTTTTTAAAACTTTTTTTTTTGGGTAAAAAAATAGTGAAATTAAGACAATATTAGTTTAATTGTTTATTGTGAGCTTTAAGGAAACAATAAGAAAATGATAAATGACAAGTTATGATTGACATAAAACAAAGTAAAACACTAAAAATGAGATAGAAAATTTCTCAATTTCTGTTCTAGCTAAACTATTTATAAAGAAATTTTGTTTATCATTTACCTTTGGCAGCTTCATAAACTAATGATTAATAATAGGGTTACAACAATTTCACAACAATTTTATGTGGGAAATTGTTAATGGTAAGTAAAAATGTGATGTCAATGGTGAATTTAGATAAGAACCAGCTAATAATATATTATCACCTAAGATTTGTTGTGAATTTTAAAATTTTAAAAAAAAAAAAATGTGAGAAGGTCTATAGACACACAAAATATACAACAAATTTGACACTTATTAATGGAGATTGTTAGTAATATGTAAAAATGTAATATTAGTAATGAACTTGAATGAAAATCAATATGAGCTTACCACATCAATTAGTATTAAAAATTGCACATTTTCTTTTTTAGAACAAACACACAAAGAATTGAAAAATATATTCTAACACAAAAATACATTACAATCCCCACTCAAAAATTATAATAACTTTCAAGAAAAAGTTGTCAAAAAGTTTTTGTATACACTAACATTCCTCTTTGTGAACTAAAATCAAAGCCAATGAAACCATGTTGTTAACGGGGAGGCATAATGGATCTAGAGGTGAAAACTAACGTAATACACAAGTAATACAGTCTATAATTGTAGGTGTTGTGTATGGAAGGATATGGTGGATAGTGGCGTTTTTAGTATAACTTTCATCACGTAGTCACGTGTCAACCTAGTGTCCATTATCCACTCGTGGGGCTTAACACGGTAGGCTAATAACACAACTTATTTCCAAATGAAAAATCTATTACCACAGTTTATTTGACTTTTTTACTACCATTGTGATGTGAAAAAAAAAAATTGTAAGTCTATATGTAAATTAGAGACAACAATTAGGACAAAAAGTTATAAAATAGGGTATGATCCTAAAACTACTCATTTTATAACTCAACTTTTTCTCTCAAACCTATATCATCTTCAATTAATTATTAATATTAATTTTTTATATATACTAATCACAATTTATCATTTTATCAAACTATAATCAATTTATAAAATATGTAGTGGGCATAGAATTTTTTATATATTTTTAAATATACTCATTATTATGACTTTGAGGACATGTACGAATTTCATCTCATATATATATATATATATAAAAGCAAATGGAAAAGCATTTTCACCCGTTAAAAAAAAACGCGGGGGGGGGGGGGGGGGGGGGGGTGGGGTGGGGTGGGGTGTAAGCACGCCAATGTTGACCAACGCGGTTTTAATTAGTTCATACATACACAATTTTCACTTGGCTGGGGGTCGGCAAATGGAACCATTGCCGTGAATAATGGAGCAGGAAAGAAATCCTTCTTCTACACGAAAATGTTTCACCTAATTGAGATAACACTAGTCTTTTATCATTTTGCACTTATTTAAAATCATATACTATATATATAATATAAGCTAGACTTAAAAATTATGGTTGCATGCGCTAAGTAATTGTATCAAATTGCAACAATTTTTTTTCTCTAAGAATAAAAACAAGGCTTTAGTTGTTCTTATTGATAATGGAACCTACTAAAAAATAGGTGGCTATTTTTAATAGATCTTTTTAAAGAGTAATGTTAGAGATATAAATTTTTTTACAAAAAATTTTTACAAACTGCTAATGTAGTAAGTGATTATGGGTAAATAAAAAAGTGACATTAAAAATTAACTTAGATGAAAATCAGTAAAAAATTGACTACATCAATAATTTGTAAAAATATTATAATAAATAGTTTGTAATTTTAACATTATTATTTTTTTTTAATCATCATAACTACTTTTTAATGCACTACATGAATTTAGCGACATGACATGACCATTTATGATGGGACAGAAAACTAGATCCGTAACATAATTCAAGTAAATTCATGGTATTCTTCTATTAAAAAAAATTTAAAGGTAAATTCGTGGTACTTGCATTTTTTTGGCATTGTAACTTGATTTGGTGTGGTGTTGGGAAATATTCCTAGGTTGGAACATTGATATGAAATCAATGTCATGCACCGATCGACCTCAGAAATTTCAACGTCTTGCAAGTCCTGACCAAGACCAATCGCATCTTAATGATCAAGTGGACTCTTTAGTCTTTGCTAGCAGATGAGAGGATAAAAACTGACTAATTAAATAATCATAAGAGCTCATGAGTGGTAGATGGGCTGGCAGTGATTCTGATTCATACGCTGGCCCTGATATATCCAATGTCAGCGAAGGAGGAAAACAAAAATACTGGTGACATTAAATTTTATTTCGCAACTTTTTTTATCATTTAATTATAAATGTTAATCAAAGTAATACCACTTTTTCATATACTTATCATGAATAAAAAAAATTTCATATATCTTTTTTATATATATATATATATATATATATAAAAAGATTAAGTTACTTTATAAATTGAAAAAAAAAAAATTCTTTGGAGCATTAAGACATGATTTTTACTCACTTATTACTAACAATAGTAGTTTTAACCCGTTTGTACACATGGATAAATTTAAAATAAACATATTTTAACCTTATCCCATTTGTGCATTTTCCATACTTTGGTAATGCAATGCACTTAGACACCATATGTGTTTGCTACCATTGCCATACCCTGCTCAATATCATGTTTATACATCTTATTGATCATTTTGCATCCTTAGCATGTTATGTTTACTTTATACTTTGTAGCATTTTATTTTTAATGTGTTGTCTTTTGTTTGAGTTTCATTTCTCATTCATGTTATACCCCATGTGCATCCTATCCTTATTCATATCTTGATTTCTTTCCCTCCTTCTTGGAGTATTTGTCTATTCATGACAAAAATGGGGAGAGTATTGTCATTTCTATATGACTCTTATGCACATTCTCAATAGGAAAAATTCTACTTCTTGTGCATATGCGTAGGAGAAGAAATTTCATAAGAGAAATGCATAAACCAATGGGGAGAAGACATCCTTTTATAAGATAACCCTGTTTTGTATTGTTTTACATTATGTTTGTTTTCTTGTTTTCTTTATGATGCTTTAAGTTACTTTTAGTTTCTATACTTTGTTGTTCTCATTGCATCGTATTTGTGTGTTGGACATGCATACATCTTTATGCTATTATGTTTTATTGATTGCATGTCTAAATGATCATTTGCTTTGCTAAGTGATCATTGTAGTCATTTCCATATGACTGTCATGTGTTTGATCAAGTTGCTCATACATTTCACATCATGTTTACTTGGTTGTATTTTTGCTTGTTACTTTATACCTGTCCTTTATTACTTGTTTTACCTTGAGGGTCTAATGTGATTTGTGTAAGTGTTTTAGGATACAGGTATTTGATTTCAAGTTCATCACAGGTTTTAGATTTAGGTATGAGTGAGTTTTGCCATTGTTCTCATATTTTGTGGGATTTAATTGTAATGAGTTTAATATTAAGTTGGTGAAGATTGCTCAAGATAGTGAAATTTGTGACTTGATCGCGATTGACTCACAAGTGGACAACCCGTGAAAGGTCACATGAAAAGCACATGCTAGAAGCTGAAGAATCAAGTGTCAGACTATATTTCGTGAGTCACTATGCGACTTGGCTAACCCACGAGTGACCCGCGAAACTCTCTTCTTGGATAATTTTAAGTGTTACTCTTATATCCTTCACTCATACTATATATACCCTCATTAACCATAAAATTATAAGGAGACTATTCAGAAGAAAACCCTAGAAAGCTTTTTACAACACACTCACCTTGTTAGAGAGAGACCTACTCATCCTCAAGAGAGAAATCATTGTAATAATTTATCTTATGTTAAATTTTATAGCTTTGAAAATTATATTGTTAGTGCTCACTGATTATAGTATATAGTTTCATGGTATTTATTTTGAGAAACTTTGTTTTTCATTATTTGATCATTCTTGTTATATTATTATTGAAAATGATCCTGCAGTATTTAGTTAGAAATTTCCCAAATTAAAACAAGCTTTGTAAACTGCTCATCATCATGAAACTTGAATCTCCCCCACCCCCATTAATAATGCTACTTTTTGGGTTCTGTGTCATCCCATTCTTTTACAAAAAATTTCAGAGTAGACAATGATCATTTTTAGACATGTTTTTGTGGCTAGCAGTAGTTAGACTAACTACTGATGGAGGCTGAACTTTTGTGATGATAATTTTTAGATACTGTACATCCTAAAGTAGACTTGACTAATTCTTTTGTATATAATAGTGGTGATGATTTTTATTCCCACTGATAGGACAAACTAATGATATGTAATTATATTTATTTAGACCTCCATTCTTTTGTAGCCAATAGTCCTTGTAATTATTATATAGAGGTTTGACTTACTTTGGAAGTATCTTTATTGAAATTATTATGAAAATCCTTGATGTTAGTACTTGGTATGAATTATTTAGATTGAAGTGTCAAAAAAGGAGAAATCTATAGGTACCTTTGGATTGTATTTCTAATGCTTTGGACCCTTTTGGGTTTTGGGTGTGACACCTAAGTTTCCAAAAAAAAAAAAAAAAGACAAAAAGAAGAAGAAGAAGAAGAAGGTATGGGGTGGGAAGCTTAAACTAAACTTGATGATTGATAGAGAGACATTGCCACATGCTACCATCTGCCTTTTTCTTGTGACAATACAGTGCTGCAAGAAAACCTCAAATCAATTGATAAACCGATAAACTCATCAACAAAACAAAGGAAAAAAAGATTAAATGAAAAACTCAAGTGAGATGAGTGAAACGCGAGAGAATGAACACAAAATATTGGTCATATATAAATATGTGAATAATACCGTGAGACCCATTTTTAATAAAAAAGTGACTAAAAAGTGGAGTTTGTTTGTTTGACGAATTCATGGTTCACGGAAGAATAATCAAAAATTGCGGCTGAAAAAAAAAAAAAAAAAAAAAAAAAAAACCAAACAAACAAACAAACGTGCAAAGTGGATCCAAACCCTACCATAATATATACAAGAAATAAATACTGAAATATACAGTAACAACATATAGCCTTTACATTATCTACAGTTTCGACAGAATCTTGACTCTCGACCGAACACCAATAATAACAGCCAAAGCCAATCACACGTGATATAAGTTACAAACTTATAATAGCTTCTTCTGACGTACAGCACAACTCGTAGCTAGCTTCAACAGATCAATAATGAAAGATATCAAATATGTACGTACAAGACAAGTCCCTTTGTCATTCATGTGATGCACGAGCACGACACGTTGTTCTGCTTATCAAGAAATGCATGCACTTTGTAACCCAATCAATAGGCAACTAATAAACCATGAAACCATCCCAACTGAAAGACAAATAAACCACTGAAGCAAAGTCAACCTTGCATATGCTAACACTGCCAGAATATGTGTAATTTCAATAAAGGCCACCTGCAGTAACAGAATAACACCCACTGCCAACCAAAACAATGGGTTACGAGGAAAGTGCTCAACCACATTCATCTTCCTCACTTGTCTTGCATTAATAATGTTACAGACTTGGCAGAGGACAAAACTATTGAAGATAATGGTATTACTAACCTCCTTGTTAATGCCAATCATGGTTTGCCCTTTGAATTGCCATGTCACTGAGACGCCAGATTGATACAGAGCTTGGATGACAACGTTAGTCCACATGGTCATGTTGATAAGTGGTTCAGTTTGTCTCAATGGTGGCTTTTCCATCAGTTTCTTTGATGGTGGCTCAGTCAATAATCCAAGGCCACCAAGAAGAGTCACAACAAAGTTTGCCCAGGCTAATTGGATGGTTGTAATTGGAGAATGTCCGAAAATCGTTGTTGTGATAAAGGTTATCAACAACCCTGCTATATTCATGGTGAGCTCAAGTTGCATATACTTGCAAATATTGTCATAAATACATCTTCCGCATCTGACAAGACTGACCAAGACACCGAGATTTCCATCCATGATGATGAGGTTACAACTTTCTCTAACCATTTCACTGCTAAAAGTCTGTATGGTGATCCTTACATCAGCTTCCTTTAGTGCTGGAATCACATTTGAACTAACTCCAACCATTGCTACAGTGTGACCTTTTTTCTTTAAACATTGCACTAGAAGGAGCTTGTCAGAAGGGATTAAACCTCCCATTAAGATGATTTTATCCACTTCATCCATCCGCTTTTTGTTGGTGTAGTTTCGAAACTCTTTTGCCTCAAGCTTCAATTTATCTGCATTGGGAAGTAGTCTATACTCAGAAGCTATGTCCTCCAATATTGAGACACTATCTTCTGAAATCAATATGATATTAACTCCAGCATTTATCCAAGCTTCTATTTCTCCTCTTGTCGAGTCCATGTCAACTTCCACTGGGTTTAGTGATCGCCAACCACTTTTGTCAATACAGACAGTCGTGACTGAATTCATGGTGAGACAAGCCAAGGGTTCTTGAATAGTGGCCTTGCCAAATAGCATCTTCTTATTCCAATAACCAATGGCAAGAGTGACTACAAAAGGAATCCCTTCTGTTACTCCAAACAGAAACGTAAGAATTGAAGTTGATAATGTGTTGAACTTCCCATTTGGTGTCCAGAAAATTTTCTTACTCGTATCCATGATCCCTTTACTTGCAACTGCTTTCCCCTTGAGGTCTGGGAGGTTAAAATGAAATCTTTTCTTTTGAAGCATAAAATGGAAGAACAACACTACAAGGTTGAGGATGGAGAGTAAAAGCCCTGTAATTTGTATGCTAGTGTTCAGCTTATCAAGTTGCACTGGTAATGGGGTCTTGTTGAGGGGGCCATAGGTAACCTTGTTTAACAAGTCACCCAATGTCGTGTTCATGCCCACTGATGTAACTAGCATGCGACCTTTTCCATCAATCACCTTTGGACCATAGAACAGAAATGGGTTTTCGTTGTTAATGATGGAGTCAAGATCATCATCCAGTTTTATGTATTCACCAGATACGAGCAAACCATCAGCAGGGACTAGAGATCCCCTCTCGAGGCATACTATGTCACCCAACAAAACATCTGATATGAATACTTTCTGCGAGCTTCCCCCTCTAATGACCTCAACTTCCACTTGGTGCATTTCCGAAGTACTCTGCCTTCTTGACATCTGCCGCGAACGTTCGAGCCAAAGTTCCCGTAAGGAATGAATAACCACAAGCACCATGATGAAAAGAATTGTGATGACACCTTTATGCCAATCTTTTGGGCTTTTCATAACGATCCCAAAGCCTAGTAACAGCATTGCATACACGAAGAGAAGAAAAACAATCCAATCATTGCATGTTTTCAAGAGTGATTTGAAGAAGCCTCGTGCAGGAGCCTGTGTTATGGAGGGTGATGAATTAGCAATATCTATGCGTTGAGTACATGGATCTTGCTTAAGACCGGGGATTCCTTTCTCTAAATCAGTACCTAGAGCCTCTGCAATTCTTTGGATGCCTCCAAAATTTTGTATTGAATCAAAGTTCTTCTCCTTTACCATCTTGGCAATATTTGCTTGTTGGAGTTTTACATCACAGATACAGTTGTCATTATCACCATCCAAATTTACAGTAATGGAGACTTGAGCTGATGCAGATGAGATTTCCAAATCCTGAGAAATAACAATAAGATGATATATTAGAGTTTTGCAAATAACATAATTATTTACAATACAATACAATATAAAAAATAAAAAAAATAAAAATTGTGACCTAATTCAATGAAATGGGTGTGTGCCATACTGCCATGTGTAACTCATTTGGGAACAAAATGTGATGCGAAAATTTACAAAACATAGTCTCTATCTTTTCATGTTTTCTCTTCAAGAAACATTTAATAACTCAAATGATCAAATATGCTAATTAATCCTTACGCTTAATATATAAACAATTGTTTTCATTATCAAGTTAAAATCTGCATCTTATTTAGCCCAGAAGAATAAATAATCATAATCTGAAACTTGATTCGAAGATGCTAAACTTGACAATTCTATTTGAGAACTACCAGTCTACCACTGCACTTTTCCGCATGGCAATGTAAATGCAGTTTCTTATGGAAATAGAATTTTTTTTTTGGATAATATATTGGTTCATTATATAACCCTATTTTTTGGTGAAGACTTTGATGAAAATAAAATAAATAAATAAATAAAAATAATTACTCCTCAATTTAAAGAATAACTATTTTTGAGAAACAACTATTCCCTACAATGAATATGAAACCAAATAATTGAATAACTATTTCACATAAATAATAATTTATTATAGGACCTATTATCGCATAAAAAACATGCCCCAAGAGTCAAGCTTACAAGTTACAAGTTGCATTTAAGATTTTATTTTCAATGGGTAATTAATCAACAAAGATCTTGCGATTAAGTATAAATGAATATAGTGTCCATTTCTTGTTTATGAAAGGAAAGGTGACTAGAAAATTTTGAGATGTTAACATAAGAAGAAAAAAAAGAATAATAATAAAAGCATTTTAATTTCTACGCATGCTTTTTCTTTAAATGGATGATGAGAGAAAGTAGTACTTTTTAACATTTCAGGTCGTATTTTAATATAATGGTAAAAACATGTACCAAAAGTTCCAAAACACCTATTAAAAAAATAGAAATAATTTAAAAAGAAAAAAAAGAAAAGGAGAAAAAGAACTTAGGCAAGTTTAAAGCAAGGCAATGAGTCGAAATATGCCCTAAGATTCAACCAGCGTCTAGACGTAGACGGTAATTAATGGGTGTTCTTAGATAATTAATTAACTATTCTAGAAAAAAATGTATACCATTTTTTGTAAAAAATATAAAAAACTGTCATAAAAGTCAATTGATTTTTATTTTTTATAAAAAATTTTCTAAATTAATACCCTTAAACTTATGTTAACTTTTCTCTTTTACCTTTTTTTTTTGTTGTTGCCCACTTTCGGCCTATATTCCACTACTTGAAAGCCTCTCTCGGAATCTACAAGGAGGGCAAAAGATAGCTGCGATTTTTTTTTCCCTCAGTGCTTTAGGTCATTTGAAAATAAATAAATCTTGACCGTGAGTCCGTGACTTGTACATAGCTCTATCAAATCTACTTAACCATATATATGAGTCAAGTGCTCTAACTACGGTACTTTTTTAGTTTATTCAAATTTTGTCTTTCTGTAATAAGAAAAATGGTGAGTTTGATGAGAAAGAAAAAATTTTAACATTAAATTTTAACAAGTTATTATTAACTATTATTAATGAAAAAAATAATTTTAGTGGTGTGTTCAAATTAAAATCATTAATAACCTACTCGGAAATAATTTATTATAAAAATATTATAGACGTAACACATAATATTTAATACTATTACCATAATCCTTCTCTAAAAAAAAATACTATTACCATAATTATAAAAAAAAAAAAAAGTATTACAAAAAAAAGTACTATATCTACAATATTTTTTACGATATTTCCATTACAAATTTTCAATAGTAAATTGTTATTTTAAATTGAAATTACTTTTTTGACCACTAATAACAACATATAATACCCTACTACTTATGATTTATAATAAAAATACTGTAGACTTAGTATTTCTCTTGTGAAAGATATTAAGACATTTTATTGTTATCATAATATTTTTACAACAGCTGAGATGTTAATTCTATTTTTTTTTTTTTTTAACGACAAAAAAAAGTGCTTTAGAAAATAGAAAACTTATACTTTCAGAGCTTTATCTGCTCTTATAGTACGTGAATTTGCTCCTTCAGTTTCAAAACGATTTCGTTCCAACAGTGTCTTGCAGATATTACTTGACGAGGTCTCTACCATTAATAGAAAGAATAAGCGTGTAATTCAGATCAAGTATATGACTTATAAGCTCAAACAAATTAACCAAAGTTTCACTATCCACTACTATAGATCCACACTCCACATGAGGAAAAAAAAAAAAAAAAACTTACTGCTTCTCCTGTGTCACTGGGGCTGAGATTGTCTAGAGCAACAGAACCTTTCTCAGATTCATCACCTTTTCGATCCCGTAGCATTGAAACAATCCATTGCCAACGGTTTCGGGCACGGGCCTGTGTTGGGGAGAGTGTTATAGATATGCTTTGAGAGCATAGATCTTGTTCAAGACCAGGGATTCCCTTCTCTAAATCTGTATCTAGAGCCTCTGCAATTTCTTGGATGCCTCCAAACTTCTGCATTGAATCCAAGTCCTCCTCGACCATCAAGGCAATATTTGCTTGTTGCAGTTTTGCATCACCAATACAATTGTTGGAGATTTTCGCAGCCTGCAAAATATCAATTAGATTATATATTAGTGTTCTTGATATTCTTTAATGTTATGTTTGAGAGAGAGAAAGGAGTGGAGGGCTTGGAGTAGAGTCCACCATTAATGAGGAGAACCCTTTTTTGTTCTATGGTGCAAAGGTGATTGATGGAAAGGGTTGCATGCTAGTTGCATCAGTGGGCACGTACACTAGATTGGGTGATTTGATGAAGCAGCCCATCACCCCGGAAAGACCCCCTTAAATTTTTCAAACATACAAAGTAGGCATGCTCAAGGTTTCTACCATTACCAAGATTGACCAAAAAGAAATACGAACTCCATCTTTAAGGCCTTTAAATTTTCAAACAGACAAAGTAAGCATGTAATTCAGATCAAGTATATGACTTATAACAAGCTCAAACAAATTAACCAAAATTTCACTATCCACTAATATAGATCCACACTCCACAGGAAAAAAAAAACTTACTGCTTCTCTTGTGTCACCGGGGCTGACATTATCTAGAGCAACAGAACCTTTCTCAGATTCATCACCTTTTCGATCCCGTAGCATTGAAACAATCCATTGCCAATGGTTTCGGGCAGGAGCTTGTGTTGGAGAGATTGTGTTAGCTATGCGTTGTGAGCATAGATCTTGCTCAAGACCAGGGATTCCCTTCTCTAAATCTGTATCTAGAGCCTCTGCAATTTCTTGGATGCCTTCAACCTTCTGCATTGAATCCAAGTCCTCCTCTACCATCATGGCAATGTTTACTTGTTGCAGTTTTGCATCACCAATGCAATAGTTGGAGATTTTCACAGCCTGCAAAATATCAATTAGATTAAATATTAGTATTCTTGCTATTCTTTAATGTTATATTTGGAAGAGAAGGAGAATGAGAAAGAGGAGAGGAGAATAAAGGTAAAGGTGATATATCTCTGAATCTCTCCATATCCTTCTCCATCCAAACCTACGTTAATTCTTGAACTCAGTTGACTTGAAGGCAGACACAAGCATCAAGAAAGTATATTCTGGTCACCTATTCTCCTCTTCTTTCTCCATATCCCTCCATCACCTCTTGAAGATAACTAAAGCACTTTCATCTACAAGTAGGGCAAAATATAGCAGCGGTTTTTCTTTCTTCTTCTTTTTTCATGGCTTTGGCATGTGAGAGCTCAAACAATAAGCCCGCTCAAAGAAATAAAGGTATGCTTTTTGCCATATATAGATCCATGGGAGAGAAAATTGAAAACTTATACTTACTGCTTCTCCTGAGTCATCCTGGCTGATATTAGAAGTCCTTGAGGAAACTATGTCTAGAGCAAGAGAACCCTTGTCAGCATTATCTGCTCCTGGAGCTATACTGGCCATTGACAAGACCGTTTGTTGCGACACTATGTCTCCACCATGGCCACCACTGACCTAAAATAAGACCCAAAATATGAGCTTTATTTTTCAGGTATTAAAATTTTCAAGGAATTCAGAGCAAGTGCTTCAAAGAGAATGTTTCTACGAGTGTTGGAAAAAAAAAGAGTGCCTTGACACTTATTGTCAACCACTTCAATAGGTTGTGATATTGGGCATGTTGCTAGACATTTATTCATATGCTTGAGCACAAACAAACCAAAGTTTCACTATCGATCCCATACAGATCGACCCAAGTTCCAAGGGAAAAACATATATAGAAAACATACTGCTCCTGTGTCATCTGGGCTGATATTACTGTAAAAGGAAATGGATGATGAGGCTGCAGGTCTGTCGAGAAAAAGAGAACCTTTCCCAGATTCATCTCCTCCGGGAGAGACCGTTTTCTGAGACTCAAGGACCTCATTTCTAGAGCTTTTGATGGTCAGCATTATTTAGTTTGTCTGAATTAGTCTGGAAAAGACTCTTTCTGCAATAAGGAAACAAAAAAAATAAATAAATAAATCAATAGGGTTAACCTAAACAAAACAGCTATGAAGAAAAGAAAAAGATTGAAGAAATAAACTGAATATATTGATGGTGAAGAAAAAGAGCATCTAGCTCCCAAACTATTCTCATCAAGATTATAAGAAGAAATGAAAGTTTTTTCAAGTGATTTAAAAGTAGCAACGTCGAAGGAATGAAAAAGAAAGGATGAAAACCGAGTAATTTGAAAGCAGCTTCGTCGAAGGAGAACGAGAACGAGAACGAGAAAGAATTAAGAATGCTGGTGAGTGGTGAATGAACACTACAAGAAAAGATGGAGAGGAAAGGAGATAGGATTTATGGGAAAGAGAGTTTGTACTTGAAAAGGAGAAAATGAAAAGATAGTATTTAGAGATAGTGGAGCAAAGGGTGAAAAATGAGCTTAAATAGAGGAGCTACTTTAACACCTCATTCATGGGATGCGTGTGGCGAAGAGAATTTGTTTTTGGGTTTTGTGTTTTTGTATTTTTTTTTTTTTTTTGAGAAAGATTGTATATTTTTATTTGAGCGTCCTATCTAGGAGGTTTCTAAACCATCTACCCTGTTTGAAAAGAATAATAGTAATCCCACAAGATTCGCCACTACAAAAAGGATAATAGTGATCCCACTGCATTAAGTAAATGAAAAGAGAAATGATATATTTTTTATTTGAGTGTCCTATCTGGTTGGTTTCTAAATCATCAACCCTGATTGAAAAGAACGAGAAAATGAAAAAAGAAATGATTAAACACGGAGCTTTCAATGTAGTAAAGGGGGACACGTGTTTCTTTCCAGATTACCTTTCTTTTCACATTTAAATAAGGAGCTTTCTAAGAAATTAAGGAGAATGGTATTATTATTTCATCAAACGATAATCAATTTATCATTAACCTTCCGCAGGTTCGTTAAACTAATTTCAAAACAATTTTATTTGAAAAATTATTAGTGGTAAGTAAAAATAAAATGTCAATGGTGAACTCAGAAAAGAACCGGCTAATAAAGAATTGTCACCTAAAATTTGTTGTGAAATATTTAATAAAAAAAAACATTATGAGAAGGTCTATAGACAAAAAAAAAAATACAACAAATTTGACACATATTGATGGAAATTGTTAATGATATGTAAAAATGTAATATTAATAGTTAGTCAGGATGAAAACCAATATAAGTTTAATTAACATATTAATTAGTGTAAAAAATGTTAGCACAATTTTTTTTAAGAAACAAATACACACAAGAAAGAGAAAAAAAATATACTCTAAAATACGAATTCATTAAAACTAAAGATTAATGTACGGGTCAGGACCATGCCTGATCGAATACATGCAAGATAAATCAAAATCCAAATTATTCCTAACGTACACAGGCGGACAATCAAAATATATAAAACTGGTACAATCTAGAATCCTATATGTTGTGGATAGTGAGCTTTTCAGTCCAGCTTCCTCACGTAGCCACGTGTCCATTGACACTAGCTCGTGGAGCTTAACGCGGTAGGCTAATATATAAGACAAACCTCTTTTATAACTCGACTTTATATAATTTATAATAATTTATATTACTTTTTATATATACACTGGGATAAGCGCGCCAATGTTGACTTTTTCACTGCCAACGCGGTTTTAATTTTCTTCACACATACACAATGTTCAATTGGCTTGGGGTCGGCAAATATTTGAGCAGGAAAGAAATCCATTATTTTACACAAAAATGTTTCACCTAATTGAGATACGAGTAGTCCTACCACTTTGCACTTTATCGTGTCTATTTGAGATAAGTTGAAAATTTTAGTTTATTTATAATTTTAATTTATTTTTATTATTATTCATAAATTTTATTGCACTTTTTAATACTATTTATAAGCCTCACTCTCACTATACTATTAAGTGAACTTTGCATTGCCTTTTAACGTGGTAAAGTCTTCAATATTTTTAAATTTAATAAATAAGGCATAGAAATTTCTAAAATCCTGTATCTTGTATGTGGGCTTTCAGTTTCTTGAAGCGGTGTTTACTACAACAGCAACAAGCATCAACATCCGGGAATATTCCAAGAAATCTACCTGTTGGTAAGGATATTGCATACATGATCAAGCCGTCGTCAATACTTCCGAGGAGGAAGAATTATCTCATACATTACACACCTATGCATGCGTAGGATTTTTAGTGCTAACTGTATTTGGTCTAAATTTAAAAGGCTCTCAATAGGGTAAATTATTGAGTAAAATTTAGATATAATTACATAGGTTCAGTTCATTAAATTTAAGAATGTAACTACATTATATTGAATTATCCTTGAAACGATAATATCGTGCTTTATTGAATATTACAACCATGTCTGTTTGGTAAAGATTATTTTTGTCAACTTATTTTACTATTTAGTTATTTTTGTTACTATTTATAGGTCTCACTGCACTTTCTAGTACTATTTATGAGTCACACTGTACTATTTAAGTTAACTTTTACATTTATTTATAGTACTTTCAATAAAATAAAAATTTAGTTTCACCAAAATAATCAGATCTCAAACGGATATAATAAAAGTTTGGCTTAAAAATCTTGGTTGCACTAAGCCGTTAGGTTGCAATTTTTTTTTTTCTAAAAATAAAAACAATTGTCCATTTGTTCCTATTAATAATCTATATATATATATAAAACCGAAACTTTTGAAGCTTCCACAATTTTCCATGTCAGCACATTTTTTAAATATAATATAAAAATAAATTTAAAAAAAAAAACATAAAACTGATGTCACGGGAAATATTTATGCGCCTTCTCTTAAAACCTAAACCTAAACCTAAACTTAAATGTAAGGACTAAATATTTATGCGCCTTCTCTTGCATAAACCAGGGTTTTAACTAGGGTTTTGAATCAAGCACAGCTGCTCTTTCTTTTGTGGTCTTCTGCTTTCATCGAAGCTATGTCCATTTTTCTGGTACTCTTCTTCTGTTTCATCTTCTCATTTTTATTTCCGAACCTCCTTTCATTAATATTCTCACAGCGCCAATTTTTTTTTTTTTCATTTTTTATCTAATTTTTTTAGAAACAATTTTGTGGCAGAGAAAGCTCTCAGTTTCCAATAGAAACTCTCTCCTTCGCATCATAGCAATCGCTTCTGCCGGGTCGGGTCTTTTGTATGCCAATAGCAACTCAAATTCCAGTAAGCTTCTAATTTTCTTTTCTGGGTTTTGATTCTCTTACCACTTCTTTGCTTCTTCTTTTTTTTTTTTTTTTTTTTCATTTTGGTATAATTGAGAAGTATTAAAGTTTAAATTTTGATTCTTTCTTTGTGGGTCTTTCTTGAAATAGAAAACTGAGAATTGGGTTTTATTTAGTATGTTCTGAAATCAAACAGAACACAACAATTCCAATTGGTTCTTTATAAATAAAAAATCTTATATGCTGTTATGATAAATTTTAGGAGCAAATGTAGCTAAAGTTTAAATTTTGATTCTTTCTTTGTGGGTCTTTCTTAAAATACAAAACTGAGAATTGGGTTTTATTTAGTATGTTCTTAAATCAAACAAACCACAACAATTCCAATTGGTTCTTTATAAAAAAAAATCTTATATGCTTTTGTTATGATAACATTTTAGGAGCAAATGTAGCAGTGAAGGTTCTTGTGGCTCTGCAGGAATCACTATCGCTACCATGGCGAATTACGCAATACATATTTCCCTGCCCTTCGTTACTTTTATCGGATCCATGGCAACCTGGTTTGTTCTTAAATTTTATTTGGCAATAGATTGATATGTTTTTGGGTTCAATTCGAGCTTGAAATTGGAGGAATGCTTCCATTATTTTCTTCTAGAGTTGGTTCGGCTCCATCATCGGATATAAAGAAAGACAATTCTTTGGGGGCAGTTGGAGGTGACCCCAAACCATGTTGCAATTGTTTGGGGAGAGATACAATTGCAAATGCTGCCGCTAGGGTTGGTCCTGCTGTAGTAAATCTTTCGGTTCTACGGGGTATATATTTTGGGTTGTTGTATATGTTTGAGATTTAGTTAATTTGTTTAAAAATAGGATCTAACAGTTGTTTGTGATCTTTGTGTTTGATAGGGTTCTATGGCATTACTAATGGAAAGAGTATAGGGTCAGGAACTATAATTGATCAGGATGGTACAATTTTAACATGTGCTCATGTTGTGGTTGATTTTCAAGGCATGAGGGGTTCAGTCAAAGGAAAGGTCAGTGTCTTTGGTGCTTTGTATATGTTGTCTCCCTTAGTAATACAACTGTTCCATAAACGAAAACCTATATACAACTTCTCCATAAACCAGTAGGTCTTGCTTTCCTCATGCTTCACAGATTTGACTGGTCTTCAAGTTATAGTATACCAATTGAATAGCTTTATTTTACTAATACTTCTGTCGTTCTTTGCAATCTCATGCTTCACAGATTCTTGGTTTTAAATTTCAATATGAACTGATTCCAATTTTTCCCAAGGTAAGGATGTGTCGTAGGTTGACTGGTCTTCAAGTTATAGTATACTAATTGAATAGCTTTATTTTACTAATACTTTTGTCATTCTTTGCAGTCTCATGCTTCACAGATTCTTGGTTTTAAATTTCAATATTATCAGCGTACGGAAGTAAATAGTCCTATATCGCAAGACAATATGTCTTTTAATATATGCATGCTTTATTATTTTCCAATAGTTTTCCCGTGCATCGCACGGGTTAGCGACTAGTGAGACCTATTAAGAAGTACATGGTGATTTTTAATTGGTTTATTTTTTTTAATGCATCACATGAATTTAGTGATATGACATGGCCATTTATGATTGGACAGAGAACTTGATCTGTAACGTTATTCAAGTAAATTCATGGTATTCTTCTATTAATTTTTTTTTTTTAAGGTAAATATCGTGGTATTTGCCATTTTTTGGTATTGTAACTTGATTTGATGTGGTGTTGGGCGTCATACGTATCAATGTCATGCACCGATCGACCTTAGAAATTTCAACGTCTTTTTTTTGATGAACCGAAAATTTTATTAAGGAAGAAATAAAACTACACAGGCATATAAAGAGCCTTGACCCTAATAATAGAAACAAAACAAGAAGGCCCAACCTCACATCAAAAGAGTCAAAAGGAGCTGTTTGACGAAGACCACTGGCCTAAAACATGAGCAGCAACGTCCTGCATGTCCTGACCTAGTCCAATCACATCTTAATGATCAAGTGGATTGACTTCAATCCAAACGCGTACTGTCTTTGCTAGATCGAGATGATATAAAACTGACTGATTAATAATCACTAGCTAGAGGT
Source organism: Quercus lobata (assembly GCF_001633185.2). Taxonomy (NCBI): domain Eukaryota; kingdom Viridiplantae; phylum Streptophyta; class Magnoliopsida; order Fagales; family Fagaceae; genus Quercus; species Quercus lobata. Next base: position 68,968,659 of record NC_044908.1, read on the forward strand.
GCTTTCTTAAATAATAATAAAAAAAGAGTGAGGACCCCGATTAATAACACCACCGTTGATTTAAAAAAAGGGGAAAAACAAAGGCCAAAAAATAAAAAGGCAAGACGTTGAAAATTAAGAAAAAAAGAACACAGTATGAGGTGTGAACGTAACTCAACGTATTCTTACATTAATTTGCAGACGCACTTGCAAGGATAGGTGCTGATCAAGACTTGATTTTAGAATTTTTGAAAGTCCGCTTGTGGACGTTTTTGTTTTCATTGAACAAGACAACAATGGGCTGTGCTTTAACAGGCTGTGTCCTGAGTCTGTTGAGTTTTCTTAGTTTTTTATGAAATCATCTCATTCACCGGGAAAAAAAAAAAAAGAAGGAGAACGTAACTCAACGTAACTCAATGCATAGAAAATATGCATAGATACACTGAAAGGGGAGGGGTAAATTTGGTATTTAGTTCGCATGATGTTTTTTCTTCAGTTACTCCCCGAGAAAATATTTTGATGGGTTTAAAGAGAAAACACTCGTGCTCCACCAAACAACCATCAAAATTGTTTTCTCCCCTATTTTCTCTCCCTTTTTCATCTTCTCTAAAATCCACCCAACCAAACATACCCTTAAATGAGAAGATTAAAATAAAATTTCTACTTGAAGAAATATAACTCTATACATTAAAAATATGTGTCATCCAAAGTTAATCTTATTTCTATAAGAATTTTTATCACACACAAAATTATGGTAGTTATTTAACATATGAATATCTATTTTATTATAATAGTTTCTTGGTACTTATTTACTAAAGACAATATCCATTCACGAAAAACTTCTAAGAATGTTAATTAATATCATCATCTTCCATAAATACACAATTGATTTTTACAAAGACATGTCACAATATTTAAATTTTCTAAATGAATGATATCATATGCTACAATTGAAGCTCTTCATCAAATAGCATTAACTATACACAATGAAAAATTTTGTCATTCATACTTTCTTCTTTATCATTCTACATGAGTCTAGGTGTAATATTTAGTTTACTTAGTTTTTAATGAACTCCCATTTTAGGAAAGAAAAAAATTTTTAAAAAATAACAAAAGGGCGCATGTGTCATCAAATTTTCCATTAAATAAATTATGAGTTTCAAATATTTAAATTTAGAAAATCAATGTTCTCTAGGTAATAAATAAAACACCTTATATTATCATTCCAACTTTCTAAGCATTACTACCATCTAAAACTTAAAGTACGCGAAGAAAATTTTTGGGATATTAAAATTTAGTGGAGGTATTTTAGACATTACACAATGGAATATTTTAAAAATCATAAGTTTTCATTAGGGTTTAAATGAGAGAATACCAATATGACATATTTGCTATTTTCCAAAATATTAGGGGAAAAATTGCTTGATTTTAAAATTTAAGAGGAAGTGTGGACTATCCTAAACTTAAAGGATGAAAAGTGTTTTTATCCTAAATTTTTGATTTTCTGTGGGTGAAAAATAGTGTTTTTACTTAAAATGGTGCGTAAAGATAAAAACACAATAAAAAATACAAAAAGTCAACCTAAGAAAATTATATGTGAAACAGTGAATTTTGGCTCTACAGAATGGTATAACATTACTACCTATAATTTGTTATGAAAATGTTGTGAAAAATATTGTGGATGTAACACTTCTTTTTTCACAATACCTTTATTTTTAGTTGTGGTTAGTTCTAGTATGATATTTTATTTTGACCTATAAAGAATTAAACCTCAACAATTGTGAAAATATTGTGACAATTTGTTGTGTTAGCTAACCACTCTATATAAAATAAAATAAAATTTAAAAAAAAAAAAAAAGTTGACTAGGTGATATTACTGAAGAAGAAAAAAAAGGCCAATGAACAGTGCAATTGAATAAACCAAAAAATAAACTATAGCTACTACTATAGCTTTACAATTCACACTTTTGTTATGAAATTGTTATAAAAATGTTGTGGATGTAGCATTTTTTTTTTTCACAATACCTTTATTTTTAGTTGTAGTTGGTTCTAGTATGATATTTTATTTTGACTTATAAGGAATTAACATCTCAAAAATTATGAAAATATTATGACAATTTGTTGGGTTAACTAATAGCTCTGTATTTAAAAAAAATTAATAAATAAATAAATAAAAAAGAGTTGACCGGACTATATTATCGGGGAAAAAAAAGAAAGAGGCCAGCAAAACAAACCAAAGTCTTGTGGTTGTTTACTATAGCTATAATGCATTGGGTCTAGGGCTATCCAAACCCAGCCGAAGACCCGACCCACCCAAAGAAATCGACAGGATCCAATTCGACGCCAGTCGACCTGACTACTCTGGCAGTCGACAACAGGTCTTCACCATTAGAAATCAACTCCAGCAGTTTGATTTTGGTTTCCTTCCCCCAAAAACCGAAAAACCCTTATCGACCAACAAAAACCCAGATTCTGGCAAAAAACCCGTATTCTGACAAAAATTTTCCAAATCCCGACGAAAAAACCCAAATTCCAATGATATTTCACATAAATCCAGTGAGATTTTGACCAGATCTGGCGAAATCTCATAAAATCCGATGAGATTTTTGTCGAATCTGGGTTTTTCTCATCATTTCTCAAGTATATGACACTAACCAACCCGTCCGCCACCCTTTGAAGTTCTTATCCACCCAACCCAACTACTCCGGCAATCGGCAGCAAATAAGATTTTTTGCCACCCGATTCTATCGGGTCAGTTCCAAGTTGGGCACAAACCTGACCTGAACTGACCCATGGCCAGCCTTAATTGGCTCTTTATATATATATATATATAGATAAGAGCTCATGAGTAGTAGATGGGATGGCAGTGATTCTGATTCATACTCTGGCCCGAATATATCAAATGTTAGCAAAGTTGAGGAAAATTTTAAAAAAAAAAATGTTGGTGACATTAAATTTTATTTCACAACTTTTTTATAATTTAAGTATAAATGTTAATCAGAGTAATACTACTTTTTCATATACTTATCATGAACAAAAGCTTTCATATTAAGTTACTTTATAAATTGAAAAAAAAAAAAAAAACTTTGCAGCAAAATACAATTAAGACATGATTTTTATTCACTTATTACTAGCAGTAGTAACTTGTAACCCTCGCATATACGTGAATAAATTTAAAAATAAAAAAATTTTGTTGCCATGGAAATATATACAATTAATCGAATTATTAGAAGAAAAAAAATGTAAATAGATGCATGATAAAATTCCTTTCTTAAGTTTAGCACTACTACTTATGATCATTTTTATTCTAAATTTTAATTAGATAAAACATGTGGTGATTGTTGTTAAATAAATATATGATTGATTTTTTATTTAGTTATTTATAGTTTATTAATATTAGACTTTTTGTATTTTGCACTCATTAACTCACTTAGCATACTAGAAAACTTTACATAGAGATATAATTTAGTTATGTTATCTCAAACTAAAACAAATAAAGTTCGTTTCAATAGGGTTCTAATCTTCACTATATGCATAAACCTAAAATTTGTATGTATGAAAATTCAAAAAGTAAAATATTGGCTTAAGAGGATTCATATGCAAATATAATAGTGGTTGTGAACAATTGAAAAAACTAACCATTATTTCAAACATCAATAAGTTGTATTAACATAAAATACCCTTCATAACTTAATTTACGCTAAGTTCTTCTCAAAATTTATTTGAACTAGATAATTTCATAATTAAAAATAAAATATCATAAAATTTGTATTCCATCATAGTTCAATCATCCTAAAACACATCAAGATATAGCCAAAATGCATTTACACATTTATAGTACATGTAAGGTAGTTAACTAATCTCTCAGCCAAAAAAAAAAAAAAAGAAGAAAAAAAAAAGATAGTTGACTAATAATTACTAACCAACATTACATTCAAAGTTAAGAACCTTCACTCTAAATGATCATCTAATAACACAATCTGACAATCATAATTCATAAAAGTTAAACAGATAAACCCTTTACACTCCATTTGGAAGGTGGAAAAGTAATGGAATAAAATAAATTATTTTGGAATGTTCCTTCCATTTCCTTGTTTGAAAGTTTTGATAGAATTAATAAAATGGGTAAGAGGGAACACTCATTCATCTTTATTCCTTCAAAATCTTAAATTTTTATTCCCCAAAAATTGGAGGAATCAAAGGGAATGAAATTATTAATGAAGTTTTCACTGAAACTCCTAAAATATCCCTATATATTCAACCCTTTATTTTAAAATAGAGATCTAATAATAATATTATCATAAAATAATTATATTCATTTTCCTCTATGTTACTCCCAAACAATGTAACTTACTTTCCATTCCTTTATCTAAAAACATCCAAACAATATTACCTAGCTTTATTCTATTCATTTCTTTTCCATTACTTTCCCTTAAATGCATTTCATTCCAATTTATTTCATTCATTTCCATTCCTTTTTTATTTACTCATTCTATTCTATTCCTTTATGAACTCCCAATTGAAGTATTAGACAAAACAATAAATCAATTCTCTATTCGGGATTTTTAAAAAAAAAAAAAAAAACCCTAGGCAAATAAAATACCCAAAACAATTACAAAATACAAATCCCTAGCAAAAACAAAAGGGATTTTACCCAATTTCTCTCTCTTAGTGGAGAGCTCTCTGCCTCTCTTAACCATCATTTCTTCCTCTAAAGCTCCACTTTGCCACCGAATCAGCACCTCCCACTGATTGCTCCATCTATAGACCAATTTGTGTCACCAACAGCTTGGGTCCATTAGCTAGTATCTCCACCTCACTAGCCCAATCCATCACAACACTCACATATGAGTTGAAATTAGCAATGGTATGCCCTAATTAGGGCCGACTCAACAGTTGATGCAATTGATGCAATCGTCTAAGGCCCCCAAATAAAAGAAGGCCCCACTTGTTAAAAAAAAAATATATATATATATATATAATAAATTTATCTATATGTTTTAATTAAAAAAAATTTAAGTACTTTTATTGGTTAATAAAATGCATTAAAAAGGATTCATTTTATCCTAAAATGCAAAAGATTAAAAAGGGAAAACAAAAAAATGGTCAAACTTCAACTAACAAAATTAAATTTTAGGAGACAAATTTATTAACTCATTCTTGAAATATGCTAAAATCAAAATTAATTCCAGAAAAATTCATTGATAATACAACGTAATTGTCTTGAAATATGCAAAAATAAAGATTACAAATTTCAAAAAAAAAAAAAAATCTCTCATCTCTCTATCACTCTGCCTCTCCAACTATATTCTTACCCTTCTTCTTTTCATCTTGATTCTTGATCTTTTTCTATAAGCTCAGTCTAGCTTGAAATCTTTTTTTGCTCATTCCCTTCAATTCACAGTAAATTCAAAATTGAAAAGAGGCAATGAGGGCCATGTGCATACCAGAGGTAACCTTCTCTCTCTCTCTATCTTTTCGAAAATTAAAATGGAGGAGTTTGCTATTGATTCAATTTAAATATTTTAAATTATATATTTTTTGAATCTATTTTACTACTTGATTGATTGATAGGAGTACAACACATTTTTTGCATAGTTGCACAATGCACGGGATGCACAACCCACAACACTGTATAGTGATAGTGCACACTGCACACTGGCTGTGGGCTGTGCAAACAAGACTGCACAGTGCATACAGCACTGCACAGTTTGCCCGGAGGCCACAGAACATCATAGCTAGCCCGCCACACACTAATTAATAATTTATCACATTTTTTTTTAATGCATACTCTTATTTTATCAATTATTATAAATTATCATACCAATTAATAATTTGGTGTGTATCATATGAACTCATTTGTATTATAATGATACTAAATAAATTTTAAATATAAAAAATGTTCCACTTAAAATTTTCACTTAAGGCCCCCAAAATTGTTGAGCCGGCCTTGGGCCTCATGGATCTTTTTATCCTCTATCTACAATGTGTTCTTGTGGCTATGAGAAAGCCCTTTGCTCTTTAATAACTGTTGTGATTCTTGTTTTCTATTTTTGAAAATAAGATGCTAGAAATTAATTAATTTGCAGTGTTTGTACAACGAACTTATGTATGATGTAAAAAATTGTGAGAGAAAGTGTAAAATGGCTCCCTACCAAACACAATACAAACCCACTTGCCATTTATCATTATGCGTATCGGATAATGAATGTGTGTGAACAAAACAATAGCATCAATAACTGTTATGTGACCACTTTAATTTTTATGTATCTCACAATAGATTTCTCTCTCTCACCATTTTTTTGTCTTAATATTCATGCATGATGTTGGTTAACCATCATTTTAGTTGTTTTTATTAATCTAGTGATCAATTGGCATGAGTTTGAACTTTGAACATTGAACAATATTTGTTTTGCAGCATCTTAAGGGCCCGTTTGATAATGTTGTTCTAGTAATGTTGTTTGTATTTTTTAAAAATATGTGTGGGTGAAAAAATATGTAGAAATACGTGTAATGTTATTTAAAAACTGAAAACGTGTATTTAAACACATGTATCAAACAGAGTTTTTTGTTTTTTTTTCCCCTTGATGTGTTTTGTCCTGATCATCTGTTTCAATGATGACAATGACAATAATTCTCAAAATGTTGTGTTACATCTCCAATAAAATACTATGTTCATAATATCTTCACAACAAATCCTAAGTGACATGTTGTTATTGGTGGGTAAAAAAATAATTTCAGACCAATAACAACTTACCATCTAGAAAGTGTTGTGAACATGTGTTATAAATTTAGCACCACTCTGCAATAGGGGTGGGGGATTTAAAACCTTCTATGATGTGAAAATACTTTTTTTTTTTTTTTTTTTTGTTTTATAACATGTGAAAATCAATGTTAGTGTTACATTTTGTGATTCTTTTGGTATTTTTTATGAATTCAGGTTTGTCAAATTTATTTTCCTGATTTTTTTTTTTTTTAATTTGAGACTTACAAAAATAACAAAACAACATCATTTTTGGGACACTTAACGAAGCATTTCAAGTGGACAATATGACCATATTCAATTAAATTCAAAATTATAGGATTAAAATGAATAAGAGTGCCTTTGGATTTCCTCCACAAAAAAAAAAAAAAAAGAGTGCCTTTGGATTATGCAATTTCTGATAACTTCTTTGTATAATATTTATTAAAAAGAAAATATAATTTTTGATAAATTTTATGTTAAATGTGTAACAAATAGTTAAAAATTACCTCATTTCTTAATAAGTTAAGATTTATATTATTTGAAAAATAACTAAATAAATAAATTAAAAGGCAAATCAACTTTTTTCAAAGGCACACTTAAATCAAAATTTATCCAAAATATAATTTAATCTTTTTTTTTCTTCATAAAATTAAAAGAACATGATCCCCAAAACTGTCAAAAAGCCTAATAGAGTCCATTTAGAGCTAGAACTCAGCCCATGAGGCCCAAAATCCCATTTCCTCTTAACGAAACAGTTCCAAGTGGACAATATGACCATATTCAATTAAATTCAAAATTATAGGATTAAAATGAATAAGAGTGCCTTTGGATTTCCTCCAAAAAAAAAGAAAAAAAAAAAAAAAGAGTGCCCTTGGATTATGCAATTTCTGATAACTTCTTTGTATAATATTTATTAAAAAGAAAATATAATTTTTGATAAATTTTATGTTAAATGTGTAACAAATAGTTAAAAACTAACTCATTTCTTAATAAGTTAAGATTTATATTATTTGAAAAATAACTAAATAAATAAATTAAAAGGTAAATCAACTTTCTCCAAAGGCACACTTAAATCAAAACTTATCCAAAATATAATTTAATCTTTTTTTTTTTCTTCATAAAATTAAAAGAACATGATCCCCAAAACTTTCAAAAAGCCTAATAGTCCATTTAGAGCTAGAACTCAGCCCATGAGGCCCAAAATCCCATTTCCTCTAGTAATTTACACTAGCAGTGGCAGACTGCAGAGTACAGAAGTCTACAACTCAGGTAAAAATGTCGAAGATGAACATAGACATCACAGCATCGGTGAAGCCAGAGTACCCAGTCTTAGATCGGGACCCTCCGTTCACCAGAGTCGTCGGAAACTTCAACTCCCTCGACTACCTCCGCTTCGTCACCATCACCGGCGTCTCCGTCACCGTCGGCTACCTCTCCGGTAACCCATCTCTCTCTCTCTCTCTTTCTCTCACTACTTTTTCAAATTTGTTTCTTCAATTTCCGAAACTGAATTGAGCAATGAAATGTTGAATCATTTGGGTGTGAAAAAATAGGGATTAAGCCAGGGATTAGGGGACCGTCGATGGTGACCGGAGGCATAATCGGGCTTATGGGTGGGTTCATGTACGCTTACCAGAACTCGGCGGGTCGAATCATGGGCTTTTTCCCCAACGACGGCGAGGTAGCTCGTTACAAAAAGTGACACCATTTTTTTTGGGTTTTTCAACCAGTCCTTAAATTTGTCACTCTTTTCAGACAAGTTTTAATTTTTAAGGTTTTTTTTTTTGTTGTTCTTTTTATTTTTCCCATGATATTTTGTCCTGATCGTATGTTTCAATGATGATAATAATTCTCAGACTATTGTGTTGCATTGTATTGAGAAAACACCAAAGAATTGGTATTTCCAAAGACCCTTTTGATTTTGGCTTTATTGGTTTGATTATCATGTGTTGTGAATATCAGAATGTAGTGTTAAATGATAGTACACATCCATAATGTCTAATTGTGGAAATGATAGGGTGGGAATTTAAAAATCTTATCTGATGTGAAAATCAATGTAAGTGTTACGGTGTTGTTGACTCAATAATTAGGAGACCCTTTTAGAGGTACTCTCTGGAATCTGCAAGAATGTTGTTTTTGATTTTGTGATTAATGTAGGCGTCGTAAAGGACGGGATTGCTATCTTTTTGGGTCAATTTTTAAGGAGAATTATCTGAATGTTTTCTTTCTATGTGATTATGAATTTAGGTTTGTTAATTGATGGTTTGATGAATACCATAGTGCGTGCACTTGTGTCAACTATTGCATATGTGCATGGTTCTTGTAACTTGTAAGGTCCTAGGATTTAGAATGTTCTCTCTCGATCTTCTTGTTTAATAGTGGGGTACTAGTTTTGCTCTCTTCTGGGTTGTAGATTATGCTCTTTTCCTAGTTGAGGAGTTCACCCTGCTGGCATCTGGTCTGGTGTATTCATTACAAAGCAAATCTGTCTTTAAATTTTTTTCTTTTTTCATTGTAGCTTTGAAATAGTCTCATATCATGTCACTAGAATGGAACTCTGAACTTGGGAATACTTTAGTAGATTGTTTGAATGGTGTTGGCTTTAGAACACTAGGAGGATTTACATTCCAATTTAGATGGTCCTTATTTTCAAGTAATGTTAGTTATGGCTTTGTGAATGTTTTCTTATCCCAAAAATACAAAAAACAAAAAATACTGCTTTAAAGAATGTTTAATTGAGCTATTGAATGTGTGCGTACCTTTTTGTGGGAAGAAAGAAATATGATAGGCACTTGGGTCACCTGTGCTTAACTTTTTGGGGAGAAAGAAAGGTGACAGGATTTAGACAACCCCATACCTTCATAGAGCTGGAACTGGGCAAATATGGGCAGAGCAGGGAATATTACAAAACAATTACTCCCAACACTGCACCTTCCCCTAAAAACTCTGGCAGAATGGTGCACAGAGAGATGTTAAGAGAATGCGTGATGCAAATTTGAAGCAATCTTCCAGTCTATTAAATGAACTATAGTTAATCTTGAGGCTGAAATGTTGCAGACTGCCTCACTTAATAGGTCTTTTAGCCAAAACTGTTTGGAGCTTTGCCTTTTGGCCTGGTGAGTGGAATTTGTAATGTGAAACAGCAATTTGTTGTTTAGCTATAGTATCCCATTAAATGTAGAACCATGTCTGTTGCTATTTGCCTCAACTGGCACCTCTTTGTATTTTTGACAAAGACATCTAGGATTTAAATCTTCCACTCCTATTTATCGAATTATTAAAAAAAAAATTTGCTGCTACTCAACAGGGTTGACAGAATGGCTTGACTCCAAATGGTTGCCTTTTGTTTTATGGTTGATTTCTTTTTCTCCCTCTCCCTCTTTCTATTTGGTGTTGGGGTTGTTAACATGTTTCTCAGGGGACTTCAACGATTGTGGCTTTAATAGAATAATTATGATGGTGTGATTTGTTTTTGAATGTGTGGATGGATGTATTTTCGTTTTAGCAGGATGCCACAACAAAATGAAATAGTCATTTTACTCATATGTAATTCTCTGATCATTGTGCTCTCCATTTCCTTATCAATTCTAACTCCTGCTCAAATTAGAAATGCTTGGAGTCTTTTGGTGCCATACTAGTTCAGGTCAAAATACTTCACCATGTTGTGCAATCCCAACATGTGAAGCAAGCTTCCATTTCTTAATTAAACCTTTAGTTAATCTTGAGGCTGAAATGTTGTGGACAGCCTCACTTAAGAGTTCTTCTAGCCAAAACTATTAGGAGTTATACTTGGTTGGCCTGTTCAATGGATTTCTTTCATGTGAAAGAACAATTTATGTTGTTACTGAAGTAGTTTAGTAAATGATTTTGTATCCATTAAATGTAGTATCATGTCCCTTGCTATTTAACAGGGATGGCTTGACTTCAAATGGTTGATTCTTTTTTTTATTTTTCCTCTTGTGGTTGATCTCTTCTTTCCTTTTTCTATTCGGTTTCAGGATGCTGTTCAGGGAAATTTAACGAAAGTGGGTTAAATAGAATAATGATGATGGTACTTCCTTTTTTGCAGTAGCGTGCCACAGCAAAATGGGATAGCCATTTTTTGCATTTATAAGTCTGCTCATCAACCCCGTATCAATTCTTAAAGTTTATTATTCACTGCACAAATTAGAAATACTGCGTTCTCTGCATATTCATTTCATGCCAGATTGAGGATCCCCAGCAAGAGGAAGTGTGGGGTGTCTTAAAAAGCTAATATCTATATGATGTTGGTATTGTGTAGGGCCTGTAGGCCTATGGAATTTGCATTCAACATATAACAATGTAATGTTAGAACGTAAAACCCCATCAAAATCTCGAACAACTTGGTGTTATATGTTGAATGCAAATTATATTGTTATATAATTGTATGTTTTAGTGTTCTAACATTATACTGTTATATGTTGAATGCTTGTGGAGCCAGTTATAATCGTATTTGTGGGCTAGATATTGCATAGTTTTCATTAGAGATCAATTTTATTTCTTCTTAGTTTGCTGATCTTAATCTTTCTAGTCATAACATTCTCTTGAGCTGGTTGAATCCATGATTATAGTGGAAGATAACTAAAACTAATACAATGGTAGTCATCCTAAAAGGTTTTTCCCTGTGAAAGTTCAAAAAATTATGTTTCTTGTGAGAGTAATCATCATTCTAAAAGGTTTGTCCACGTGAAATCTCAAAAAACTTTGTTCCTTGTGAGAGCAATCATCATTATAAAGCGGATGTTATAAAGGTTCAAATTTTATTGAATACTGGTCAGAGCATTGTGATGATTGAAGCACTTGACATTGTTCGAACATTCCTTTTTTTCGGAAGAACCCAGATTCAGCATTAACCATTTTACTTTGCCCTGCCAATATGACCTGTTTAATCAACGCTCAAAAAAATTGCTTATATTATCTGGAGTTGTGATCATTGTTCCAGGCTTTAGCATTAAGGGTTAACTTTGGTCGTTCATCTTTATTTTGTTTGGATGCAACTGATCTTTAGATTGGTAAAAGAGGGTTACTTCTTATGAATGATAATATATTAAAAAGAAACAAGAGGAGTGCAATCCATCTTCAACTTTAGGGACAACCACCCAAGAAGGAAGAGAGGAGATTGAGATAGATCCATTTCAATTGCAGAAGGCAGCCTGGCGAGCCATATCGTGAGGCAAAAAATTAACATTCCTAGGAACGAAAAAGAAATCCCAACAAGCTTCAGTGAAAATAGGAGCGATGAACCTAGGGGGTAAAGAGTGTAGTTCAGTAGGGATTTAATGACGCATTTAGAAACCCCTGCAAAAATAACATATTGGCATTTGTGCAAGACAGCCAATTCAATGTCTTGGAAGGCAGCATGAGGGAGTCGGGTCTGCTGGGGGGAAGAGACGTGAATGTGTAAAAACGATATCACCAAACTCATTTCTACAAACAGCTGCAAAGAAGGAGGCATGAGTTTGGAGAGATTCAAGAAATAATAATCAAACTTTGATGCTGCCAGTAGGAGGTGAACACCATTTTATGCTTGGAGAAACAGCCAATGAGGACCATGCTGAGATGATGTGGTCTTGACTCTTGATACACTTTGATTATACCTTCTGCATCTTTCCTTGTCTCTGGTGAGTGCCCTGCAAAATTGGTTTGGTTTCTAATTCTCCATATGTTATCAAATAAAACTGAAAGCAAATAAAGTGAATCGGTTCACAATCTTAGCTTATAGATACTGGGGATTTTGGAAAAGTACACTCTGATTAGAGACATTAGGCTGTGAAAATTTCCAAGGACATGGATTAGGCATTTGTATTGGCCTAAGAATACGTTAAAATAGAATCCCTGGGTATATATTAAAAAGATCGAATATAATTTTATTGATAAGATTATCAAGATATTGAAAGATTCAAGAAATTGATTGGGATTGGTTGACATAGGAGAAATATATAGTAATAGAATTGGTTCCAATATTTTCTCCACCAATTTATGGTAGGTTTAGATTAGAGGGAATAGAGTAAAGTAGAATATAATTGGCTCAAAATTAACCTATTTACAGTTAATTCTACTTTACTCTCCTCCACTCTCCCTCCCTCCCCACTCAATCCAAACAAACCCTTAAGTACCTACCTTTTAAAGATGTTGTCTTGTGTTATCGCCAAATTTATAACCGTCCTTCCATATAGAAAAGTCAAAAAAATAAAATTGTCAATAATAAAGGCAACAGCCCTTTGGATCATTTGTGTCGGGAAATGTAGACGTATGCCTATTCTTTCTCTCTCTCATAATTTAATTGTTACAATTTACAATGGAAAAAGACAGGATTTAAATACAAATTATCTTCATTGAAAATATTAGGAAGTGTGAATCATTTGAAAAAAAGTTAAGAAAGTGTCAATCATTTGAACCTCTCTCTCTCTCTCTCTCTCTTCCTTCATCTATCTATTTCATCATTCTATCCTTAATTAATTCTAATATGACCTTACATAGAACTTTATTGTAGTCTTTGCATGCCAAACTGGAATGATCCATTTAGAGGAAAAAAAAATTTTCAAAATTTACTTTATAATTTCCTTGTGTCAATTTATGATTGGTACAATATTACTATCATATGGTATTATCATTAACATTTTTTTTTTTTTCCCATATACCAATCACAAATTCACATCACAAATTCACAACACGTTAACTCAATAATTATTATTAAAAAAAAAAAAACAATAAGTTGATTTAAATGTTGATAATGTAATAAAAAAAAGTAGCGCCATGTCTACAACATTTCCACAATACTTTCATTACAAATCGTAGGTGGCAAGTTGTTTTTTATCTTAATATAAACCCATTATTGTAATTACATTTTATCTCAATAGTAATAGCAAATTTAACAATTTGTCACCTAAGACTTGTTGTGAAAAGTGTTGCAAAAATGTCGAGGACATAACATTTCTTATAAAGTAAAGTCCAATTTACTAATTTCATATGAACGTAAGGTTGTAAATGAACTAAAATGTTGATGAACAACTGGAAAAAACTTGTTTACTTTTGTTTTTTTAGCAAACAAGCCAAGCTCAAGCCTAAATTTAGGCTTAACTATTAAATTAGCCAAGCTCAAAAATTATAATATATTTGTGAATAAGTTCATAAATATGTTTTGAATTAACTATATATCTACTTGTCTAAAATATACTTTTATAGACTTGAGATTAGAATGTATAAATTTGTAACTAGGTTTATATGATATTAAATTATTTTTTATGGTTTATTCATAATATAAACAGACTATTCGTAGTAAAAATTCATAGATTTGTGAAGGGATAAAAAAAATTATTCATAGTTCTATACTTTTATTGTATATGGGAAAAGAATTAATCAAGCATCTTATGCACAAGCTCAAGCTTGTTCAATCAATCTTGAACATATACTCTTGTTTAGTGATGAGCTCGAGCTTACCTCATGTTTAAAGTAAAATTAAATGAACAAACTTAAATTTTTAAAGACAAAGTTTAGCTACAAAATTGGTTGTAACCTTAGATTACAACCTTATTCAATATCTTTTTATTGGAGGTAAATTTTGACAAGTCCACTATTAGATTACATATTCCTCTTATATCCTCCATGCTTGCAAAATTTTAAAAAAATTAAAGATCAATAGCTATGTTATCAATAAAATTTTTAAATTGCAAGTTTTTGTAATTTAAAATTATGCATAAAATATAAATTTATAGATAATATAGTAAATAATATCCGATTAACACAAAATTTGGCATATGTATTAAGATAATATAGAACATACAATTCAACGGTTAGATTTTTAAAATATGTAGTAATGTTTATTTTATTGAGTAAGTTTGTAGCCTTAAACTACAACTAATTTTGTAGCTAAATTTAGTCCAATTTTTAATACTTTAAACTCAGCTCAACTCAATTTCAGGCCTATTCAACGGTTTGAAGGATGCTGTTATTTTCATGTACCATTTGCTTCTTTTCTGGTAAAAGAAGCAAGACTGACCTCACCCCACCAGGTTGTGTTTGAAGCTTTTTTGGTCTTTATCCTTTGGCAAGAAAGTATGATTATTCTACACACGTCCACAGAAACACATAAAAATCAAAGTATTGCTTCTATATGACAATAATTGAAAAAAAAATTTTACGTGGGGCACACTGGAAGGTCTCTTTCTTTAGTTGGAGAGATCAAGACAAATCTGGATTTGTGATAAAACTTATGTTAATGATTTTCTTAAAGTGGTCAAGGGTTTTGATCTGGTCACCCCTACATTACGTACTAGGTGATCTCTCATTCTGCTGACGTTTATTGGTTGAAACTATAACCAGGTTGGTCTAACAATGGCCCATATTATAATTGCACTAGGTGGAACATTTGAACATGTTGAGAATGCAACTATCTTTGATTTTTAAATTAATAGATGTGTTTTTTTACTTGTTTATTGAAGGATTATGACTTTATACGCTAGGTACAGTGCATAGAGGTTTCTGGGAGAACTCAGAAAACTAAAAAAAAAAAAAAAACAAAAATAAATAAAGATATGCCCAGAGAGACGGAGAATCTAATCTTTATAATCGGTGGGTGTTTTCTGTAGCAACTTGCATATGAATAAAATAAGTTTAATGGCTACTGACATAATCTGATGGTCAGCTTCAGAGATATCTTCTGTGAATTATTTTATATGAAGTTCAAAATGGTTCTAATTTGGATTTTTTTTTTTTTTTTTTGGCAAATGGTAATTCAGGGAATGATAAATTGCAGATGTACGTATCAAATATTTGTTGCTAGCATGATCTTGTAAGTAGGAGTGCAGCCAACCTGCTAATCTGTTAAAACTGCAGTCAATCACAAAAAGGGCTCCTACTGTAACATAGAAAGTAAAATAAATTAAATTGACAAAAAATTTCTCATAATTTTGTTTTGTGTGTAAATTCTACAATGATATTTTTTTTTTTAAGAAAGTTGCAATGTATAACGTCTACTACTAATGATAACTCTTTATCATCAGACTAAGAAATCAATCGATTTTTGATATAAATGGAAGTTGAACCTATCAAAGCCGTAGTCAATCACAAAAATAGCTACTACTAGAACATAGAAAGTAAAATGAATTACATTGATATAAAATTTCGTACATTTTCTTTTTGTGTGTGTAATTTCTGCAATGATTTTTTTTTTTGTTTTTTAAAAAAGAGTTTCAACATATGACATTCACTCCTGATAAGAGCTCTGTATTATTAAACTAAAACACCAATCGATTTTTGGTGTAAACAAATATTGAACCTGTCAAAACCGCAGTCAATCACAAAAAGATCTCCTACTAAAACATAGAAAGTAAAATGAATTAAATTGACACAAAATTTCCCACAAATTTTTTTGTGTAAATTCTACAATGATTTTTTTTTTTTTTTTTTTTTTTGAGAGAGAGAGTTGGCATCCGCTCCTAAGGATAACTCTTTGTCATCAAACTAAAATATCAATTGATTTTTGGTATAGACGAAGATTGAACCTCAAATCTCTTATTCAACAATTAAAAAATTTACCAGTTAAGTTAATTGAGACTCATAACAATAATATGTTAATTAATTGGTATATAATTTTTTTTTTAAATGTCAACCTTAAATTCATGTGAAAATAATGTAACATTATATCACAACTTATTCTCTTTTAACAAATTGTGTGGGAAAAAACAAAAGCCCCCAATAATATCCATTTCTCTTGGGCATGGTCTATCACTTTTAGTGTTTTTTTTAGCTTCTGATTCGAAGCACAAAACCAATTGTGATACACCTCTAGGTAAGGTTCTAGGGATAAAGAAGGGTGATAGTTATAAGATTTGGCTTCTTTGGATCAATCTCAATCCTTCAATTTCTGACATTAGCTTACTTTTTCTTTTTTAACTTTCATCACTTTTATTCACTTGCCGACAGTAAAAGAAGAAACTTTCGTCTAATGCATTGATGAAGATAAAAAGTGGGCCATAATTATTAAGCTGCTCTTTTTTATTTTATTTAAAGTATATAAAGGAAAGAACCAGGATTCTCCTTTCCATAAATTCCCTCTATCAAACATCATTTTCAGATCTCACCGGCCACTAACCATTAACTATACTTGTGGAAAATGGGGAAGCCGATCGGAAGAAGAGAAAAAGTAATGATAGATCATAGTGATAATAATTATACCTATAAAGCGAATCACTTTGAGCTCAAACTCCCAAAATTCCATTCTAATTTGGAATCACCGTCCCAAAAGAATTTGGAATATGGCCTGCATTTGGTTGTGACTGTATACGAAACTTTGGTACGTGATTGAAGTAATTCTTAACAAATTTAAAGTATTTTAAACACATATTCTTAATTTTTAAACAATATTATATATATTTTTATACATTTTTTTATTTATATGTATTTTAAAAAATACAAATAACGTTACTCAAATTTCTCTACCAAACGAGCCCTTAGATTTTCTCTGAGTAAATAAGATTTAAGAAAAAACTAATCCAAAACAATAAAATCTAAATCAAATGTTTCATAATGAACTTTTAAAAAGATCTTAAATCAATAATTACAATTTTAAAAAAAATTAAGACCCTTTAGCACTAAATTTTTTTTGTTTTGTTTCTTTTTTACTTGCAATGTTTTTATTGAGCTTTAATTTAATTAAACTAATCCAAGGGTCTTATAACTCAATTGATTGACACCTCCTAATATTTCCATAACATCTAACAACAAAATATTTTATAAACTCCGTTTAAAAGCTATGATATGTTTTAAGGAGAGTTAAGCAAAGAAAAACTCAACCTAAAACAATTCTTTATGAGACTAAAAGTAGTTGCTTTGAATTTTCCGTGGAGGTGGTTAACTAAATTAGACTCTAATGACACAAATTAATGGAGCACTATCTAGTACAAGAAATAAATAAGCCATTGATTTTTCTGCACTAAGCAAGACCCGAACTTTGTCACGTTATTTTAATTCTGTCTTCCACCCAACTCTTTTCTTACACTATTTAAGGTTAGGTAATCGTATCAATTGGCTAAAAAGGTAGGAACAAAAATATTCAGGTGATTTGTTGCATACCATGCAATCATGCATTAATAAAATTCAACATATAAGAATCTATTTTCTAGTTATCTGATCTTTCTCCTCCCTTAAAACAAAACTTTAAATTTATCGCCGATTTTAAAAGTAATGTTAAAATCACATAATTTTATATAATTTTGACTACAATTCATCATGTGACAAATTATAAGTAATAAATGTATAAATTCATATGGACCCACTAGCACTCGTTTATCATTCCCAAGTCCCAACTTAACATTTTCCCTATTTTAATTGTAGTTTCCGCCCAAATCTTTTACCCTATTAGCTAAGGTTGGGTCAGTCTTACTCTTATTCATTGGTCAACAAAAATGAAAATAAATAAATATAATATAGCCACATGGTGACGTGCAACGCGTTTTCCATATAGTGCATGGAATTATTATTCAATTGGAAAAATAAATATAAATAGATACAACCGTTGAACGGCACATTCTCACCCACAATTTTTAGGGTACCTGCCTATTCAGATGATGACGTGGCACTATGCCTTTGGTAAGAGAATTGATAATACACGCGCGCGGCGTGTTCATTCTCATTCATTCATTGCCCGCGCTTCCTCGTGTCTCATATGAAAACACGCTATGGTGACAAGGAATACTGAGTAGTTGCAGATGTGGCTAATTATAAGCCGTCCATTTTTTTTAGATTAATTACTTTTAATTGATATAGTAAGGGTGAGTTTGATTAAACCTTTTAAACTTTTATTTTTTCAAAGTAATTTTTTTTTTTTTTTTTTACTATTTCTACTAATTATCAACCTCTTCCAATGTGAAAAATGAGAATAATTGAATAAAAAAATTACGTTTTGTAAATTTTACCAAATACATTAATTCACTTCTTGAAACAACAAATGTGAATTTTTGCCCAAAATGTTGTAACCAAACAAGCACTAAAACACATTGTTATAATCACTTTTTTTTTCCTGACAGTAAATACTAAGGATATTATCAATTTTGCAGTATAAAGTGACAATGAATATAATTGGTGAATTTTTAAAACATAATAAATAAATATTTGAATTTCATTGTGACTAAAAATACATCAATTTATAAAGATTATGTAGTATTGATAAAAATAAAATTATATAGTAAAAATTATTATCCTTGTCACTCTTTTTTAATAGTTACAATAGGAATTAAAACATATGGTATTTATGATGATTTTTTTATCATCAAGTCAAAATTCAATAAAATAAGATTTAAAATATATGATATCTATTCTATGATAATTGTTTTTTTAGTTTTATGTTAAAAAATTAATGAATATAATTTATGTGTAGATGAGATTCCAAAAAAAGTTAATGATGATTGTCTTTTATGAATTTATCATGAGGCCAAAAAGACACTACCCAAATCACAATTTTTTTAATAAATAAAATATAATTTAAACCTTATGGAGTATGTTATATGATATTTAGTTTTTAGCATAGGTTAAAACATCATTGACTTTCTTCTTTGAATAGTCGTGATTCAAACTTAAATGTATTAGTATTATTACAGCTCTTTTTTTTTTTTTTTCCTTTTTTGTCTTTACATTAATCATTACGAGTCTGTTTAGATCCACTTATTTCGTTAAAAATAAAAAAATTTGTTGAAAATACTATAAATAAAAGTAAAAATTAATTGAAATAGTATAGTGAGACTCATAAATTGTACCAAAAAATACAATAAGACTTATAAATAATAACAAAAATAAACTAAATATTAAAATAAATTAGCAAAATTAACAAGATCAAGCGGACACTTATATTGTTTACACACTAAAGCAACATGGTCCTTCCACCACGCGATTACCGCCAAACCGTGTCTACTATGTGACGTGGGGTGTGGGGTCGTGAAGTGAGTGGGAAGATGTTGATTTCCACGTCACTATTACTATTTTTTTAAAATAAAAATAAAAGAAATACTATTTGGTTAGAATTTAGAATCAAAGCTGCTTCGAGGAATGTGTAGGCGTCAGAGTCTCAACTCTCAAGTAAAATACGTGTTTATTAAACTTCCTTAAAATTCAGTTCATTTACTGAAATGCCATTTGACCGTGTTTCCGTACACGAACGATAGAGCTCATGGTTTCATTATTACACCTCACGGCTTTACTAATGTTCAGTATTCTCCATCTTCTAGATCCCACTTCTATAGTGTCTGTATTTGTATATAAGGTTTTTTTTTTTTAATTTTTTTTTTTATCAATTATTCAGTTAAGTTTATTACTCCTAGTACTTTTATATGAATTTTGTCACGGGCATTAGTTACATTAGATACGTTAAGATATAGATATGTATTTCTCTTTTTGATAATCTTATCTTAAGTTTAAGAGTTCAGTTAACGAATGTCCGTAAGACATTTATTAATGGACAATTTTAAAAAAGTTTTGATACTATTCTTTTGAAAAATATAAAGAACTACCAAAAAAGTTAGTTACTTTTTTTTTTTTTTTTAACATAAAAAGTTTTTAAGTACATTTTCTAAATTTTAAGGCATCCATTAACTTATCCCTAAGTGTAATATGCTTATTTTAAACCTATCAAATATTTTTTAATAGAAGATTTAGACATCTCAACTTAGGATTTGGATTAGGTCCAGTCTAATGTCCAATTGCTTTAGACTCATTTAGACGATGACATGTTTAACAGTAAAAATATGACATCATTAGAATGAGTTTAGTGCAACTGGACACTGAACTCAATCCTTACCCCCCTCCACCCCTCAACTTAAATGATACTCTTCTTATTTAAAAATTTTATAAAAAAAAAAAAAAAAAAAAACTACAATTTTTATGATTTTTATTATTATTTATCTTTTTCAAAGAGTTTTAATTCAACTAACACATCACCACACACTCTTAGTGCAATAGTCACTTTACAAGTATAAGTGTTTATAGGGGTGTGGGGAGTAAGGGCTGGGATTCAGGTCTGCATTAAAGGAAGTTTGACATACATATACACTTAGATTGGGTTAGAGTAGAATTTCTATCTTGTATAATAATTTTTTTTTTTTTTAAATCACACTTTCTTTCTTCTATAATACTAAGTAATGAGATAAAGACTAAGGTAATGAGTTTTTTTTTTTTTTTTTTTACTTTTTTGAAGGTAAGTCAACTTTTATAAATTTAAATTATGAATCATTAAAGGAACAAAATTAGGAAGAATTTTTTCCATTCAGACGTTCATATTATGAGCATCTATTGCTGTTTTAGTCAAAACATGTGCTACTACATTCACTTATATCATCACCTTAATCTACTAGGTTAAACCTTAACTCCAGTGATGATGTGCCCATACTTGGAAAAGTTAGGAGTAGATTCAAGAAGAGATTTCACTAGGTCATGAGTATGGTTGTCAAAATTGCGATCTGGATCATAGGATTGCATGATTTTATAATCTCACCTCACCAAAATGTTTAGGATCGCATTAGGATCGTAAAAATTGTAGGATCAGGTAGGATCATAGAGGATCGTAGGATAATATGGGATCCTATCGATTCCACCAAAAGATTTTTTTTTTTTTTTTTTTTTTTTTTTTTTTTTTTTTTTTTATGGGATAAATTTTTGGTTTTGATAAAGTTTTAAGGGTTTTTATTTTTCTATGTTGTGATGGTATGAATTTTTATTTATTTTTATATAATTATGTTAACCTAAGCAAATGTTTTATAGTTTCTAGTTCACTTGTAATCAAAATGAAGGAATACTTCGTCATTTCTAAATAAAGAATTTATATTGGCTTTACTACCTTTTAAGCTATAATGTTGTTAAATTTGTTTGATCAATATACTAATTTGTGTTCTAATATTATTAATTTTTTTTCTTATATATAATTTTATTAGTATGCTTGTATTTGTATATTGATTGATTGATTTTTTTTTTTTTTTTTATAGCATGCTCTGTAATTGTTGCTGAGTGTTATAACTTGAATAGTTGAGTATGAAATTGTATCTTTATCTCTTTTACAGTTCTAATATACAAATATACAATGTTTACATAGATGATGAAATGGATGATGATGATTAGGACGGTGGTTATAAGAACCCTAAAATAGGAATAATTAAATGTTCACTTCACCTTAATATTCATCTTGCTTTTGGATTTCATATTTTAATTAGCTAGTTTTCATTTGTTAGCTTATTTTGGATTTTAAACTTGGAACTTGGAAAATATTTTCATATGTATTGATAAATATTTTGTTATTTGGTTGCTAATTAAACATTTATTGAATTTTTTAGATACATTTGGTCAAAACTTAAATATATTTGTTTTGTTAATATAGACGTAGAGATGTATGACAAGCAAATTGCATCATATGATGCAAATCTTTGATTTTTTTATGGATAAATTCACAATTTACGTGATTATTCAACATACAAAATTATTATCAATGTGTTTTTTTACTTTAAATCTAAAAATATGTAGGATCTTACGATCTACGATCCGATTCTACGATTCACAATCCCACCTACCTCCTCCGATCTTACGTAGGATTCTGAATTTGACAACCTTCATGAGTTTAAAACTAATAGATTACATGTATAAATTATTAATATTTATGTCATTTTAATTTGTTTATTGCGAAGTAATTAACAATTTGGGAAGATCATTATATTTATTTTATTAATAATCATGGAATTGATATCTATTTAGAGACAAAGAAAATATAAGAAATAAACTATTAACATAAAAATGTCATTATATTATTTTATACAAATTTTGATACGTTTTGTTTGTCTCTTGAAATTTATTTAAGCATAAAGTTTGACTATAAAATTTATTGTTGTCAATGGCTACAACTACACTCAACATCTTTTTATTAAATATGAATTTTGACAAATCTAACATTTGATTACTTTTCTTTTTCTTATATCCTCCATTATTGCAAAATTCTCAAAAAAATTAAATATCAATAGCTATTTTATTAATCAAATTTTTAAATTTAAAATTTTTTTAGTCTAAAATTATGCATAAATAAGTTTATAAATAGAATAATAAATAATATTTGATTGACATGAAATTTAAGATGTCTGTTAAACACATAATGAATATGCAATCTGACAATTAGATTTTCAAAATCATATTATATATAATAAAAGTTGGGTTTAAACACCGTGGTTGCGCCACATGGCTTCATCAAATTGCAAAAATTTTAATAAATTTTTAGATTTTAAGAATAGATATATACATATTTTTTGGATAAATATGACAAATCAAGTAATAAAAAAAAGTAGTATTTGATTTACAACTATAACAGTTGTGTCTATCTAAAATGTTATCAACAAACCCTAAAATCAAAAAAATAGATATATTTTTTTTTGTTAAAGTGAAAAAATAGTTAAATAAGGACTCTAAAGTCTAGAGAGAGATAAATTTTAAATCTTTGTTTTTGATAAGGATATAACTTCTTAATTTGTTGAAATTTTAATGAGTACGAAACAGCTCCATGTTGACACCGACACTCCACCAGCCAAGATGATGAAAACTCCATATGCTACTTCGCCACAGCAAATAATGAGTAAATAAAATGTATATTTTTTTTTATAAATAATCGCAACTCCCACGTGCAAAATCCAAATCTCATCACAATGAGAAAGAGATTGTTTATAATAAATAAATAAATAAATATATATATATATATATATATATATATATTGTGGGGCTAGAGAATTTGTGATCCCGATCCACTTTACATTAAGGCCCAAGGCCTGCGCCGAGGAGAGATGTTGCCGAGGACATGTAATGGAAGTCCAAATGGCCTAGAGATATAGCCGAGGACGATTCTGTCCTCGGCATCCCAAAACCTAGAAGAAAGTAACGGCACACCATCAAAAGCAGTCCCCAAAGCGCTCCCAGAAGAAAGGGCGAGTACAGTATAGAGCGGTTCAAGGAAAAAGCTAACACCTCCGCATTGAATGTGCCAACAAACGTCCTAGCCATATTGATGGGGAAAGGACCCCTAAACAGTGTGACGACAAAGGACAAGGGAAAGGCTGCCATTACTGCAATTAAGTACTCTACGCCTGACAGAGCCATGCTTTTCAGTTTTTATAACCACCCCCAACCACTTTGGGTATGGGCTGATAGGACAAGTATCAGTCCTAGAAAGCTGAACCTACACGTGGACGTTGGAGGGAGGGGAAAAGCTAGTATAAAAGGAGAATGAAGCAGTCTAGAAAAGGGGCTGGGACCAGGGCCAAGAACCAGAGCCACCCAGACCGTGCCGAGGAGAAAGTCTTCTTGGGCAAGCACAGTTCACCTCTGTACGATCATCTTGAACACCATGACTAACTACTATCCGATAACCAAGGCCTAGCCTTTTAGCCCACTCTCTACAAATTTATTGTTTGGACCTTTAACGTTCGAACCCAATACATCAATTTGGGGTTGTTACAAATTGAGTCCTTATATATATATATATATATATATATATATATTTATATATATGTAAGGGACGCTTTCACGTGCGGACCGTAACAGTGTCGGGTTCGCCGTGAAAAAGGCCCCTAACAATACATTTGTAGAGCGTGGGTTTGGAAGGCTGGCCAACTTGGTTGACAAGGCGGTGGGCCTTTTTTCGTGTATTACAATACAAGTTTCGGTTTTCCTTCACCCCTGGAGTCTTTCTCCTGGAGGTGGGCTGGGAGGCTCTGGTTTCTGGCCATTTTTCCCAACCCCCCTTATAGATTACTTACTCTTCCTTTTATACTAGCTCGCGTCCACTGTCCTTCGTCCACGCGTAGGGTTAAACTTTCCAAGGTTGATACTTGTCCCATCAGTCCATACTCAAAGTCGTTAGGGATGGTTGTAAAAGCCAAAGAATACGGCTCTGTTAGGTTCAGAGCATTAAATGGCAGTAACAGCAGCTTTCCCTTGATATTTTAGATCTTTCTTCCAAGTTTCAGTCCTATACCGTCTTTACCCTTATTTCTTCTTTGGGGAGACTTTGGGTCTGCCGAGGATTGAGCTGTCCTCGGCGGTATCCAAAGGCTATTTTGTCGAGCTTGGACCATAGCCCTCCTCGGCTTGGGCCTCCGAATTTTCCCTGGGTAGATGGGCCTGGCCCATAGATCATTTGGGCCCCACAATAGCCCCTCAAAACCCGGTTGTCCAACCTCTTGGTTGGAAAGGGGGGTTTTGGTGATGTCCAACCTCGTCCTACGGCCCAATCAATTTGGCCTATTAATAATGCTGGCGGCTCTTCATCTGTCCAAGAAATGCACCGGTCCATGAGACGGTTTTTTTTGATTTCGCGCTTGACGCGTTCTTATCGTTTGGGTATTCCAAAACGTGCTTTTAATGACCACTATTTACGAGACTACTTTAATTTGGCGGTTTGTTTTGACGGGGTGGAGAAGCGGAACCGGCATGTTTGTGTTGGCAGATTCCTTTGGAGATCTGAACCTATTAAATGTCTCCCGCTCCACCCTCTGTATAAGAAGGAAAGGAGGAGGTTATTGTTTTTGCAAAGAATCCCTTTTCATCCTTCTGAGATTTGAAATACTTGGCCTCCCCTAGGGTTCATTTTACCCACTGGTTTATATACTAAATCGTGATACACTTTACCGTAACAACAAGGGGTGCAAAATCCCCATCCCTCCCAAAAACGCCACGTTCCGATAAAGCTCATCATGGCTCGATCGGGACAAGGATGGCGAAGACTCAAAATCAACCTCATCCTTTTTTCAGTCAAAATCCGAAGTAGGGACTCGTCACGTCAAACTTTCGACGTGGCTGGGTCGAGAACACCCAAAGTCGTTACCATCCGGCTCCTCATGAGCGTACCTAATATGGCACCGGTGTGTTAGGAATCAGGGCTGAGGCAGGGGATAAGTGCTTCTGTTTCTCCCTCTTTTGCTCCCTGGTGCCCTCCCCTGCCCTCTCCTTATAGTTTTCCCAGCACCAGTTCCGACCTGGTGCTTTCTCTTCTCCCTCTTTTGCTCCTTTTCTTTCTTTTCATTTCTTCTCTCCTCTTCTCCTCCTTCTTTACTCATGTCTTCCATCTTCTTTATTCATCCCCTCCATCTTCGTCATTGATTTCTTCCTTACTATTTCCTTCTTCTTCATTCATTCTCTTTTTTAAAGTGAGTCCCTCTCTTAGTATGGGCAGCAATGAGGCGGAGATTGGAGAAACTTTGAAGACGAGTTTAAAAGACGCTTGACAGTTTACTTTTCTGTACTACAGATGTAATGGTTGCTTAGGCAGTTCACATTTTGTATAGGCTCGTTTGAGCCTCTTTTTGTATGTTGTAGCAATTTTTCATATTAATAAAGATTGTTGTCTACCTTGTTTCGCATATTATGTCTTTACGTTTTCATAAATTTGCAAGCACTGCTCGGCACAATGATATAGCATCTAAATCAATGACGACTAAAACCAAAATACTCGATAATAAATAGATATCGCCATAACTTTGATAGAAGTGCTCAGCACAATAAGGCCGACCCGTAAAAAGTAGTACTTACCCGGAACTAGCCGAGGAGAGATCCGAAGGCTTGATGCCGTGTGAGAAATAACCATCCGAGGACATATCACCTGCTAAATGAATAGCCCTCGTATACGACTGAATGCTGGGGCGTTCCACCACCTTCCTTACACCCTTATTGGCCTTAACCTTCTATGGTGTTTAAGCCGTGGACGAAGTGACTTGACGTTTTTATCAAGCAGCCCATCTTACTAAATTCAAACCTTTTCTTATCTAAGTGTTTGGTTTCTCCATTGGCTTGGGTCCGAGGACCATACACAGCCTTGGTACTGTCCGACATTTGTAACTTTTATTTTTTTTTTGTACTTGGTTCCCCCATAGGCTTGAGTCCGAGGACCATGCAATGCCTTGGTTCCGTTCATGGGCCCCTGTGCTGAACCGGGCTTGGGCCGCGGATCTATTGGGCCCACAAATTAGGGGGTATTTTCGTAATTTTAGGTCACACGGTATTTTTCGGGCGTCCCGGTGTTCGAGGTGCTCCTTCTCGAGACTCCTTTATCTTCAGGGCTGCAGACGACATTGGAAATCGTGCCAGAGACGTTTTGTCTGTAGCGTTCCTTGAGACGTTACGTGAATTAAATGCCACCACCTTATCTTTTAACATAAATAGGAGAGAAAATTGCTCTATCCACACACAAATCCTTCAGATTCCTCCCTTAGTTCATCATGCTTGCGGCAGGGCTTGGGAAAAAGGAGCTCCCTCCGCCACAAAGGCGTCATGTCCCCCCGAGACTCAGAGTAGGGAGGTACGGGCCAAGGAGGTGCAAGTTCAAGGGAGCATTCCATTTCGTCATAGGGGAGAGGGTCTTTTTCCCTCTTTTAGTCAAAATCCGAAGCAGGTTCTGGTCATGCCAGTTTTTCGGTATGTCCAAGGAAGGAATTTCCACCATCAGCACTGTCTGCCTTGTAGCAAGCAAATTTTTGTGGGGGCTTCCCAACCTCAAGCTCCTAGCACCTTTTCTGTAGATGGTGTTAGCCTGAGGTCAGGTTCTTTGGCTGCCTGAGTTATGGGCATGCAGAAGTGTCGAGGAATAGTTTCCTTAGACAATAACTTGGCGCAGTAGCCAACCTCTCCTCTGAGATGTCCCCACGGCCTTATCTCCACTCGCTTGTATTTTCCTTTACTTATGTAGTCAGCTTTAGTGTAAGCTCGTTTCAGCTTTTCATTGTACACTGTACTGTTCCTTTGTCTTAATAAAATATGTGTCTATTTCTCCATACATATCTTCCTTCTCCGTAACAACTACTTTATGCATGAATATTAAATGCAAGCTTGCCCTTAAGGATATTCCAGGCAGAAAAAATGCTTTAACACAGGTTCCTACTAATTTAAAGTCACAAATATTATCAAGTATAACAATGGTAACTTTCAATAAATTAAATTTTTGGAACTAACCGGGATAAGCGCTGAGTACTACGCGATGCATGCTAGACCGATGTCCGAGAACGATAATCTCTAAATAATTCGTCTGAAAGGGTAGCTAAGTAGCGAGGGACCTTGGTTGTGCTTTTGGGGTAATATGTTGCGCCGTATCGCATCAACTCCTTTGATACTGGGGATCCGAGGGTAGACCGAGGAATCCGCGCAATCAAGGTATTAACCCATCTGCTAACGCGGAGTTCTCTTCGGAGGGATTTCGAGGTTTACGGGCCATAGTTTTTTCTTTAAATAGTTGGTTCCTCATCCAAGTAGTTGGTTTCCCCATAGGCTTGAGTCCGAGGACTTTGCAATGCCCTGGTTCTGTCCAAAACCTAGTTTTCATTACATCCAGGTAGTTGGTTTCCCCTGAGGCTTGGGTCCGAGGACCATGCAATGCCTTGGTTCTGTCCAAAACCTAGTTTTCATTACATCCAG